>NW_019213544.1:146322-256004 GCF_002532875.2 Varroa jacobsoni | reverse complement strand
GTTGTTTGTTTGTGTAAGTATAATTATTTAGACTTATCAATATAGTTGATTGGCAGTGATGGGTTCATATTTAGTACTCCTACTTATGAGCTGTTAGATTTTGTTGATGTTGTTTAGTTGCCCTTATCCTGTTTCGCGTTATCCAGTCTAAGGATACACCTAGGTCTTCTACTTGCGGATGTTTAATATAGCCAAAATTGTCTGTATTTTAAATAGATACTGCTAGCTTTAACGTTGTTTTTGTTATATTCTTATATTTACGCTTGGTGTTTGTCGGGGATGTAATTGTCGTGAATTTTGCGGGCTTAAACTCAAAACAGCCACTTCCTAGCTTCTAAATATAGTCGTTCTAACTTGCTCGGCTATAACATAGTTACAGACCGTAGCTACATTATGAACATGTTGCACTTTGCCACCGTTTTCGCACGTTAATCCACGCAAATGACACGTTTCGCCTAGGTATCCAGCCTCTTCTGTATCACCCCCCAAGAGAACTTGCTTATCGTAGGTCTTTGTTTAGCTAACCGGCTTCACAATTTAATGCGGTCCCTCATATACATTTCACACGTCGCGAATCGTCATCATCATTAATAAAATACTATATATCATCATTACTATTGAATTGATTGAATACATTTATTACAATTGACTTGTAAACTTGGCTTTGTTTACCCGTCTCCATCATTCAACTAACTTGCCTTGCAATTGTCACCGCCGAAAACAATAGCACAGGAGGAGCTATGGCTCTCATCAACCATAAATCATTATTATAATAATTATTCTCTTCCCGATATTACAGTATACTTGAGACGGCATATTGGCAGTAGGCGAATCATTATGAATGACCTCCATTTATTAGGCACCCACTGGGCAAAACAAGTAAAAAAGAAAAATGGAAAACCTGGGAACAGACCATAAGTATTTTATGTGGAGTGGATGTTGCTCAATTTAAAATGTCTCACCGACAAAATGCATATATAAGCGTAATGAGGAAGAGAATCGGGTAGCAGAATGATAACTGATAGTTATGGTGCAACTAACGAAATCGTGCAATTGTCGCTTAACGCTGAAGAATCACCGGGAGATTGTTTTTTTGTTTTACCTTCAGTTGATTCCTGCAAGTGCCTACTGTCAGATAATTTTTACTTAGGGCATTAGAAAAGTACTGCGATTTTTAACGATCGGCCTGTATTTTTTAAGCTTTATCGGCCAACTAGAGTAGAAGAATGATATTAATGCACAGGTGTTTAGAATACAGAAATGTTTAGGCCGCGGCGACCTTTTCTTGAGCCCTGGAGAATTTTCTAGTCGGGAACCTTTCGTGTCAAACTCCAGAATCGCGCCTGAATCAATATTGAATCGTTACCCGATACATCAGATAGAACTGTCTTGCCCCGCCTCTAGAAGTCTTCATATATCGTGTCCTTGAAACATCGAGCCTTTGTAGAGGTTAGTTTCTGTATTCCTATCGTTTAGCCGTATCTGTTCAAGTCCCTCTAGGGTGACGCTTTGGATGCTATCGCTGTTGTAGCATGGTTGTCTCTTGGTGTCGCTTCAAATTCGTCGTCTGATTGTTGTGCCGTTGTGCCGCCCCCATCACTGCTGCCACCTGAATTTTCGCTTACCGTCCGTTTTCGAGAGGATGTCTTCGGTTTAAATTCTGAAATGTGTGAAAGAGTCCTATTTAAATTAAAATCAATAAATCAAGGCGACTAAGCGACAATCTTTGTCAAACGTTCATGTATAACTGACAGCAGATTGATAAAACTTTTTACTGTCCTTTTGCTGATTCAAGTAAATGGAGACTGAACACGAATCATCAAGTATCACGGTTTCACTACGACCTTATTATTTTCAGTAGGCCACTATTCTGTAGAAAAAAAAACAAAAATACTGCACTATTCTAAGCGCTAATTATAAATAGATATGGTCGAGTATACGTACAGAAAGCAAAATTGTCTTCGTATGATTGAAAACGAGCATACGAAAGATATTGGTTTCCCTGCCCTGCTTTCTCATTATACAATTTTGACAAGCTGCATTTTAGCATAAGGTAAACTAGGACATCAGTAACACCGTTTAACCCTATGAACACAGTAATCGGTAAATTATTTTTTTGTAACCGATTATATAACTGCAGATCTTACAGCCTCATTTATCCAGCACCGCGCATCTCTTACAACGCTCAAACGTCCAGTTGAGAAAACAAGCAGTTCCAATTTGTTCAACATCAACCTCATACAGCAAAGTTTATTGTAAATAAATTATAGATACCTATCACCGATTAGTACAATTCTACATCTAATCTAAAACCGAACGAAGCTTGATCGCAGTGACATAACCTAACGCGACGCACCTGTTATTACGACCGTAATTCCATTGACAGTAATTGCGGTTTGAATATCCGAGTTTCGATCGATATTTTTCAGCTTTTTGCCCTGGGCACCTGGTTCCCGTCTTCGCTTTGCTCGTGGCTGTTGCTGTTGCGCCTGTGCAACCTGGGCGACCTGTTGTGCCACTACGAGCTGAGCAGGGTTGATCCGCGGCTTTCGTGTTGACGTGCCTTTACGAGCGTCACACATGCCGCACTTGAACGCCTCCGCCTTATTCCTGCAACACAAGTGTCACAAGCAGTTGCGTTGAGAGAAGCACAAGGGAGCTGAGTAGTTATAAATGGATGAAAACGAGCTCTACGCTTTATAAGAGATAATTTGCCTTGGCTATATAATCCATTAGAGCCAGGAGCTTGCTTCGGTTGCATAAGGACCATGCTCTAAATAACCATGACAATTGTATTTTTCTATTAATAATAACTATATAGTCGTAATAATTATTGTGGAGAGCACATCGAACATAGAATGATACTTTACTATAATGTGGACGTGATCAGCGTCGTTGCACTTAGACCAGCCTAGTTACATCTATCGCTACTGTATCACGATAACATTTTCATTTGGCTGATGACGTTTCCCTACCTGTAGGTGCAAATGGAGCAATCCCAGAAATCCTCGATGAACATTTTGCTCCTCTGATGACTGCCACTACTCGTGCTCCCGTCTCGGTCGCGATCTCGGTGGTGACCAGCTCCTCCCTCTGTAGTTCCGTCCCGATCGCGGCTCTTGCTCTCACTATGTTGCTGTGAGTCTTCGCTTCGGTACTGTTGCTGTCGCGATGTTCGTTCCTTGTCGTGATGCTGTCTTCTTTTAGCGCCTTTACTGCCCCCGCCACCTCCAGACGAGTGAGCCTTCTCCCGAGGACCTCCGCTGCCCACGCTACCCCACGAACCCTGTGAGTCTTTTGTAGGGCTAGTACTGTTTTCTCGCCCGCTGTTTACTAAACTATCCTTACCGTTAACGGCAGCCGAAAAGGTAGCCCCGGCCGCCCCAGAACGGGAGCCGGTGCTTGACGCACCCCCAGTGACACTGTTCGAACTTGATGAATTGAATTGACAGTTCACGTGACTATTGCTTCCGCTGCTGTTACTAGCGCTGTTGTTGTTGCTGTTAGCTTCGCTGTTCGTCCCTCCGCTACTGAGCGAACTGTCGACGTTCCTAAAGTTGCAGCTGCTGCTGCCGTTATTCGTATGAAAATTGGCGTTGCTTTTGCTGCTGTGGTTGCCACTACCGCTGCTTATGTTATTATGCTGGTAGTTATTACTGCTGTTGTTATTGTTCAGAGATGTACTACTACCGTTGGAGTTGTTTCCGTTGTTGTGATCCTTCAAATCCCCGCCGAGACCTCCCGCCAAACCTCCGCTAGCGCCTCCGCCGCCACTGCCACTGCCTCCGCCACTACTGAAAATTATCGAACGGCAACAATAAAAGAAAGCAAAGAAAACGTAGAGATGTGTTAGAAGAATTAGATGCATGTAAGATATTGAGTCGTGGTAGACGTCGGATCGGACTGCACACACTATCCGTTCCAAACTCGATATGAACAAATCCAGCTAACACTTATCTGGCGTTTTGGGGCACAAAAAGCATGAAAAAATGTCGGTGTGTTTGTGACATGTGATAGCGTATATCGGTGCCACTAGTATCTATTGCGTCGATAATAGAACCTCAGCACGTCTGCATTTGCCATTTAACTATTAGTTAATGAAAAGGGCCTCCAGTGAAGAAATTGTATTATCACAATATATTCAAATAACAATCCTAAAATGAGACTTATGGTTGCAAAACACGCCTACCAAAGCATCGCCATTATATGTTCTCGCCTTCAGAAGGAAACAATGGTTTTTTGAAGCTCACGCGGGTTTCATCAAGTACGAAACAACAACGAAAAGCATGAATCTAGTGCGCAGCATGAAATACAGTAGGCGCAGCTCTGTATTCTATACTGAGATGTTATCAACCAGTTCCAGATGATTCGATTGCTTCAAGGCAAGTGATTCCCCAATGGGAATTTGACCATTCATAAGCTATCGTCGTGTATCTGTTGCACACCTATCGGCGAATCATTTTGTAACAGAGGAGATATATGCTGTAGTCAGGCTGTAGTCTCTCAAGCAATTATGAGTCACGGCTTTCCATCCAAGTGGAAAACAAGAAGCCGAGCAACTCCTAAAAAAGTCGGCCAGTGCCAACAGGTCAAATTCGACGCGTTGGCTCATTATTTTCATCTATTCAATACTACTGTTGAATACGTTTAGCTTTCACGGTCTAGGAGGCAGCCTATTTTTACATCAGCCTATAAGCAATTTGCTCCCTAGCGGGAGACAAGGCCTGGATGTGCTGAGACATATTTCGTCGCTTGCAAACACTAGTACGTATACATGAATCGTTCGTCATAATACGAATGCATAAAATATGTTGTACTCTAAACTTATTGATCAGATTTATGGCCGGTGTTTGGTTGGCGGACGCTGCTTTGCAACATATACCTTCATCCTAGATGTGTAGCTGGCACAGTACAACGATAGAGACCATTAAGGAAATGGGGAATTTCACCCACGCATCTTATAATTATTAGGTTTGATGTAACTAGAGGTACTACTATGGATAACCTGATACACGATTCGATGGAGGTAATCCATTTATGGCCGTTTTGAGGATGTTCTTCCAGTTCTACTAATTCGACCGGCATCAGAATCTGAGTAGAAAGGCGGGCATTTTGGAATGCAAATGAGTTGCTTTCAAGCAAGGAGATTAATGTTGGCATTACGTAATATTAAGGCAACACAGGCAGCTCTAAAGTTACACAAAATTTATGATAAAATAAATGCGGTGTAAGGAACAACTACCATCTAATTAGGTCTGCATCTTAGGCGTGGAAATCTTACGTGTTTATTTTAGCGAAAAAAAAAATGAGCCGCCAATTGCGATCTGTGTATATGATTGAGAAGAGTAGATTGTAACTGAAGAGATAATCATGCTAGCACGCTGACGTTTTACCTAGAGTTGAATTGGATCTCTGTTATCACACGAATAATAATAAAAACTATTATTACTACAAATATTACGCTTAAGGCGTAATTAGTAAATCCGAAAAATAATGGTCGTCCTATGATCGGCAAGTGATGCGGGTCTCATTGACAGCCTAGGACGGACATAGTGGTAGCAAGTGCAAGGAAGTGCCAGTTCGCTTTACTATAAATGTAACAAGTGGCTTTCCCGTTGCCTAAGCAACATTCATTGAGGTCGTGTCTACCCAATCGCTAAGTCTTTTACCAAGCAATTTCATCAAAAGGCTCCATTAATATACCATGGCTAGCACGAGTATCTATGGTGACTTAACGTTACCGTTCAACTTTTGATGATGGTGATGTTCGTCTAGAGGAAGGTGTTAGGTACTAAATAAACCAACAAAAAATGTTCCTCCGTATTTCTTTCACATCCATGCCATTGAATACGGCAGGAAAAATATATCGGTATTCTCTCGCACAGATTAAGGGGAACTATAGCTCGACTAGGCTTTTATTATAGGGAATTCGTTTTTCGTTTCTAACTTTTTCTAATGCACGCAATTTTCCATCTAGTTTAAAAAATTGTTTTTCCCTTTGCCAGAGATACATTACCAAAAAAGTTCAACGTATTTTAAGAGATTTGTGAATAGAGCGACAGCTAAATAGACAAAGGCCTCCAAATGAGCACAGATAAAGGAGTCCCAGTTACTGGCAACAAATGGATCGTCATTTTAAACGACGCTGTATGTATGCGACAATAAGCCAGCTGAAAGTTAACGAAACGATACCTAGAAGCAGAATATAATCCGTGCATGTTTTTCAGTAAATGAACTCGTTACAATGAGCTATTATATTATATATTATATCTTTGTTTAGTTTGGTAACTTATTTTATTTACCCTATATTTCAGAATCGATCGTCATTTCTATATTAAACAAAACAGGAACTGCTCTACATGCAAAAACATTACATACAACAATATGGTTCATCCACTGTACTTTGACAATACAAAGTTCAAATACAAATTATCCTCGCAATCGTTGCTGGTCACCATATAGAGTTCTTTCTCTACCACTTGAATCTTAGCAAAATACCTGTTGTTCATCAAAACTAATTGTATTATTATTAATTTCAAACGACTTTACAACGTATTGAGCTATCTATGTGCTTTGCTTACGGTTCTTTTCAGTAGTATATTTTGCACTGATAACGGCATGTCAAGAAACGAATCTTTCGCTTTTCTTAGGAAGAAGCACTAAAAAGCTGTATTCATTGTGGCCTCAGATTATGCTGTCATAAGAAAAACGATTTGTTCCTTTGACCACAATTTTTTTTTTACCTAAGAGTTAAATTTATTCCGAGTCGAATACAGAGCTCGCATACACATGAAACATGTGCTTATGTAAAAAAATTCAAATAAAAAAAATCAATTTTTCATCGCGAATTATACCAATACTAAGCATAAAAATTGTCTAAATAATGATCGAAGCATATAGATAAGGATTTCATATAGATATGTATATTTAAGTGCAAAGACTTACTATAATTACTGATATTCCTCATGTATAGAACTGTAAGTAGTGGGAGGTTGCAGCTTCAGTAAGTAAAAAAAAAAAAACGTCTAATGCACTAGCTGCATCCCAGTTTCAACTTCCGTCATCCTGTGAGAGAAAAGCTTCTATTGCGGGCCTCACAGGGTACGGGTTTAATAGCAGTAGAAACCTCGGAAACCACACTCCAATCCCCGATAAGCAAATTCTACTGCTGACATTGCACTATTTGTTGTAGATGTTTAACCGTTAAAACATCCAAACTCAACAGTCGTGCTCGTCCCATTACGATTCAATATCAAAAGCGGTCATTAGGGCAGAGTACTTTTTTTTATTATTATTTTCATCACTGAGACCACTAAAACGCTAGTGTGAATTACAAGATTAACCATTACAATTTATGTTAACAATAAGAACTGTTGCAAGTGCAAATCTTACATAAACAAAATTAGTACACCTATTATGTATAAAGCCGAGGTAGAACGCCATAGGTAAGAAAAAAATCTGCGCTGGATCAGATTTTCTCCACGCGCTATACGTATCTCAATTTTTTTTCTGCGCGAAATACTTTCTCTGAAACGCTCAGTAAGAGGTACTGCGAAAGTAGACGACGATAAATCATAGCTCAGGTTTGCAGCAACAGAGGTGCTCACCGACAATGAGAACTCAACGTCCCATCGCTGCTAAACTAGCAATGCATAAAGACACGTACGAAATCTGAGAAAAAGAGTTCTAGGTGATGAGGTGCATAAATCGACAGACTGGTAAAGAAACAAACTCGTCTGTTTTTCTTTGTACTACTTTGTAATAATCGTTTTCGTTGTCGGTGTCATGGTCATTGCTGTGCCAGATGGAAAGGTGAGGAGACCGTTGAGACATAATCATGAACGTACTACATACACAACCATGATAATAAACCACAAGACAAATGAACAGATCCTTCGTTAGTCTTCCATCATCTAACTTGATCGTTTTATGGCCAAAAACAGACAACAATTATATGAACTTTGTGGATTCCGAATCTGAGTTATACAAATATTGTCATACGAGAGCCACTTGAATCAATGAAATAAAATGATAATCAGTAATTTAAAACTGACAAGTAAGAGTTGTAGGTTTTGCATCTTCCTTGAATGTGGTGAAGGAGGCGTGAGTCCTGAAAGTCGGCCACGATTTAGATCGATTTGCTAGTCCTTAATAATAATTCAACTGAATATAGTGAACAACAGCGCAGATTACCAAGTAATATAAATGCTGAGAGATATAACAGAACCTTATTAGTTCCTAGCCTTCTTTCGTAATTTTACTTGTAATACTGAACCTGATATCGTTTGTAAAACGATTGCATATCCACTCAGTGATTACTGGAATTCTTTGTCGATAAGTAACACATTGCATATGCACATTCGTGCAATACAATTTTACACGATTCGGGCTCAATTTCATTTACAGCCAGCAATATGCACCTTTCGTTATTAGCTTCGCAATTTGGCCGTTCCTTTTGCTTTGTTCTTTCCAGTTCAAATGCCATCCAAATAAATCCTCAGCTCCAAGGCATGAGCGAAAGAGACATGGATGCATCACTTGAATACTTTCGATCCAAACTGCTCTACGACCAAACAATAGAAAAATACAGCCATACCAGCTATATAATCCAATTTCCCTTTCTCTTTTTACGGATGAGTCTTGTATTAATTCAGTTATCATTTTATACATTGATTCGCGACCGCGTCTGGTGTGCAAACACACATAATAACGATTCATACACATTAGGTATTTTATAAGAACGTGCTCAACCCACATAGAGTAATGAAAATTTTTTAATTGTTTTTTTTTTAAAAAGGAATTAAGCAGAAAATACTCGTGATTTCAACAAACAAAAACTCGGTTTAATAGAGGAGCTACCCGTAATGTATCATTTTACATTCGCGATATCGTGTTCCATCGCTTTTAAACATAAATGTTCGTAAGTCACCGAAACTGCTATCATTCAAAGAATGTGAAATTAATCGTATGCATGTCCTATTCAGGATTGTTGATGCGCTTCGTATATTTTCAACTGAGCAAAAAAAAACGTACCACTCAAAACGTAAGTGTGTATCTGACTTCGTTGCGGAACTGCATACTTGCTTACAAAATATTTGCACAAACTTTTGCTCGTGCCATAATCGCGGTTTAGTGTCCTTTGAAGGCTGAAGTAATTGTTGGCTCGAAGGAATATTATCATCTACAGCATCGCTTCTTTGTTAACAGTCGTTGTAGGTAAATAATTTTGCCACCTTTCGGCTGCAACCCTATTTATCCGCAGACCAACTCTTGTTACTAACGGCGACAGCCTGATTAACAGCTCTGCACCCTCATTACTTCGTGAGCTTGAAGGAAACAGCTTCTTGCTTTGTACGTACTCCTGTTTATTTTGCATAAAATGTTTGCCCCACTCTCACATAAAAGGCCACCTATCTACAAAGGAAGTCCACATGTCATCTTACGTGTATGATTTAGTATAGATTACATTTCGGCGACTTGACACACGTTCGCCGATGATAACTGATACTCTTCCAGATCTCATTTATTGAGCTTTCGGTATATTCGTACCATTAATATTCATGTTTCATATATTTCTTTACGCATATGTCATGGATACTGTTTAAGTCAATCTCCGAAGGGTGGAAGGGGAGAGCTTACAACACACAAATTGTGTTTGGTTTGTTACATAATAATTGAGAATATTGCCTTAATAAACGTTGTACTCAGTGGTTATTGTTGACTACATTAATGTTAACGCTGATATTGTATATGCCTGGAAAACTTTCCTAATTGCACAACTTTTGAATGCATCTTCCGTCTCGTTTGCTATTTGTATTCGGTTACTCTACAATTTGTCAGACAAAACACCTCACATGCTCTTACCTCTGGGGACTCCTCTTGGGCTCGCTCATCAGGCCAGACGTGTGACGGCCATCTCGTCCGCGACTGACTCTAATCGAATTTCGAGCGAGCAGCGTTTTCGCTGGATCAAAATTCTGCTCTTTCTGAAATTTGAAGTTTAACGGCGACTCCTTGAATTTGTTGCGAGCAACGTTTCGCGTTCTTCGTTGCCCCGTACGTACGCGTTATATTGATACGAGTTGATTGATATCTTGGTTTTCCCTATCGACTTTTTTCTTCGTACGTCCCTATTTCAGCTCTTATTTCACAGCCTTTCATAAACTCAAACGATACCAAGCACCAGGCACTAGGCACGATTCACACACTAAAAGCCCGCAAAATGAAACCACCATGGAACCACCCTTCATACACCGAAGTACAACTCGGATTCACCTGAATACTTCGGACAACGCCAGATCAATACGAAAGCCGCTAAAGCGATGCTGTATAGCAACTCAACTGTCACGGACGATCCCCACAAAGTGATGAGCCCAGATAAACCGTGAAGTGATGAAATGCTGCTGCCTGCTTTAGCGTAGCACAAGACTGCCGCTTGTTCGCAGCTCTTCTTGTCACAGCTTCTCGCTTCGGTTCTTGAACATCTCAGGTAAACTTTGAAAACGTATTCTCTTCCCGTAGACGGACGTAATCTTCGCGCTGGACTTGTTGCTACTACTCTGCGTATTAGCTATCTGAAATTCAAAAAACACGGTATTCTGACCGTGGTATCAGATAGCCAACCACTACTATTGTTTAGCGGACTCCTTCCGTACGTTCTGTTACCAGTAAAGCTACACCTGAGCTGCTTCGTCTAGTCGTAGATATAGGGTAGGGTACAGTCAGTGTCGCTAGCCCTCCTCGAAGCCGACACGACACGGAAGGGCAGGCACTCTCCTTTACCATACGGCGGCAGTGACACAAGCGACCGTGTCGTCGTCGTTGTCGTCTATGTGCCTGCTTTGGGAAGAATCGCTGCCGGCGCTGCGATTAGCACTGGGGTAGCGCTGTCTAGCTTATGGTGACGGCTGCAGCCTCCAGTTGCGACACGGTAGTACGCCTATAGTAACTGTCTACTAAAACCACCACTGACCGACAATCGTTTCCAATCATTACTGACAAATCTACACAGGGCATAATTACACATATCTAGCAGCAGCAGCAGCAGCAAGCTTAAAGGATACTGGACAACGGACACTATCCTTTAGATCGCGTACTCGGTGCAGAACTCGTCTGGCCACTTCGAAGAATAACATTGAGCACCATAGGTATCACAGAGAACCGACTATCATCGCCAGGATATATCGACAGGTCCACTAATCGACTAGCCCCTGGGACGCATGGCAACGACCGTCACCAACAAAAAGCCAGGACCCCCGTAGCAGCGCTCCCGCTCTGACTTAGGAACGGCTGCCCTAAGCACAGCTACAGAGAGACAGCAGTAAATGACTGTGAGAGGCTGCAGAACAACCCATCTGCCATTTGCTTTTAACAGCACTCCGCCACTAGAGGCAATAGCAGTATCCGCAGGAATATTAGGGCCAATAAGAGCCTGCAGCAGCGCCAGCGGCGGCAGCAACCGTCCGCACAAAAAATCCAAGATGGCTGCCTCTTTGGTGTAGCGATTCTCTCTGCACTACAGCAAGAAGCTTCGGTCGGCCGTTGGAGCAGCTTGAACGAGGCACAAAGAAAGTATCGGTGGTCTCAGGAGAAGCATAGATTTCTTCTCGTGTTAAGTGTAACTACGAGTATTTTTGTAAACGTTTGTGTGTGGTAAATGATCGATGGCATTCGATTGCTATACGCATGCAAAGCACAGTAGTTAGCAGAATGAGACGAGAAGCTCGAATGCTTCAAGTGGCTGGAGCAGTCAGCTGACTGACGGATAGTTGAGGCGAGCATTGCTCGATTGATAGCAAGACAAGTTAAAAATAAGAATTGCCGCTTTTTTTTTTAGAGTTTTAATTGGCTATACTTAGATATACACTAATATATTGCGTGCATAGCATTAGATGGCTTAGAAACTCATTGCTGGCCAGGTCTGTGTCGAAGCGATGAAGTGTGGTAACAAATTTCTAATTAGTAGAAGGAACTTTTTCACATAATGGCGTGTTGGTATACTCGTCACGCTCGCATGTAATTCGAGTGCGTGTTTATAAGACGAGGTATTCGGTGAAAAAAGGTCCACTGAGAAAAAAGTGTGCATTACAACGGTAAGTGCACTGTGGTAAATTCGATTCTTGTGTAGTACATTCCAACTGCGACAAGTTTTGCAATAATGACTACATACGTGAAAAGTTGGTCATACGTTTGTAAAAATAGATCTACAGGTTGGATTGTCGCTACATGTTAAATGGCTTGTAGAGTGTGATGTTCTCCGGCCGGATGTACAATAATTTAAATTCACGGTCTTTGTATATCAATCGTTCTAATGTAGTAGATCAGCCAACAATTTAAAATGCAAAAGCAATGAACTTTGAACTTCTGCATGAATTCAAACTGCTTTGATTCAGTTTAATTTATACGATACATATAATATACAATGAATAAGGTTTATTCTCACATAAAGACGTCTCGCGCGAAGCTATTAAAACTTGGTCTTTACTGTATAAAATTTTTCAACATAAAATCACAGAGCTTTAGAACAGGTGCTACAAACGCTATTTCCTGAAATCTTGCTGGCGACAATTTACACATCTTGGAATTCATCGAGAGCGTAGCACAAATGACTGCATAGGTAAACTGAGACATTGGAAAAGTTACACGGTTATAGTTATATGGCGTCAGTTCACAGCCTTGTGATTCGTTTCTTGTTGTTGTCTTTTCTTTACAGACCTGCAATTTTTTTACTACACACGTCGAAGGAATCTGCCTAATAAAATCTATTTACCTTTACGCAACTAATCATGACCAGTCTGAAACAGCGACAGGTGTCACAAACGTTAACTCAGGTGTTATTAGATCGAAAGTTTATGGCGACAAGTGAACTGCGCGAGTTGGTGGTCAAACTTAATACAAAGTTCGATTATAATCTTGACATCAAACAGGATAGAAGTCTTGATGAATACATTGGTACGCAATGCGCACAACAATGTCGGATTTAAGTTTAGAAAACTCATTTGGTTTTATATCATTTAGTTTAGTACAGTAGCTTAAATTGGTCCTAGTTTGACAATAAGCAAGGAGTGTTCAAGTCAACTGAGCCGCGAAAAATTGCTTAATTAACGTTTTAATAGACCTAAATATGCCATGATAAGTAAGAAAAGGTTATGTCAAAAAAACATTGATTAGAATCAGCGAACACTAGTTGCTGACAATTTAAATAAATAAGATAGAAATGTCTTCTTACGAAAAAATTTTCGGGCAATAATTTCGGAATAACGACAGTTTTAATATAATGATCAGTGTCTTGAATTTATTGCCAAAACTAGGAAAAATTTTGGCGTAAGATAGTAGTTAGGAAAAAACTGTGACAATTTGTTCACTTACGAGAACAATTTCGAAACTCCCTGAAGGTGTTATTATGACGTAAACTTCGAAGAAAGAATATTGCATAAAACAGAATGCTATGACGTATTGCAAAGCTAACCTCAATTTTCGTGAATATACCTTGTTGTTAATATTCTACAATGAATTTGTTAGTTTGTCGTGTTTTGTTGTGCTTATGCTGGCTTTATATGTTTGTGTCATTACGTGAAATTTCGTTTCTCTAGGAACCATGAATATTTCGCTAGCACGGCTTCACTTGAAAATAGTGCAGACTCGAGACGAATCGACAGGCGAGCGTCTCATTGTCCTATGTAACACACTCGCGTCAAATTTGTCCTTGCATCCTGAGCTCAGTGAGCAGCAGATGGCTTTGTTTCGCACACTTGTCGAACGGATCGCCACTGCTTCGGACGGGCACATCCCGCACCATCAGGCATTGTATGCCGTCTGCGAGATTCCAAACTGCAAACTCAGCGAGGCGCAAGCTGAGCAGACTATCAACGAACTTATCAGGTAAGTATTCTACATTATTAATCGAGTAATCCTTTGGTTTCAAGTAAATCTATAAATGTTTAGAGTATCCTTTCCAATTTAGCTTAAAAAGCTTTGTCTTTATTAACTTTAGTTTTCAGCCTGATGACTTGGTCCATAACATCTTGACTAACACCCTTGCAAGTGGAAAATGGTACGATACAGGAACAATGGCAGAAGTGACATGGGAGGTTTCTTTGCTACAAGGCTATGTGTACGCACTTCACAACTCAAACGGCTTTAGAGCCCTGTGCTGTGAGGCACTTTAAGCCGAGGGCCGGCCAAGGACCAAAAAACTTAAATACATGTACGATTCTCTAAATTAGACTCTTGACTCGCTTCTAAGGTATCGTAAATAATTTCTGATAACGTATTTTTGCATCGAATCTTTTTGTGGATTTTTGACAGGCAAAAGTATCTGGAGAGCGGTCCGAAACAACGTTTGTCGCTAAGCCCAGTTGCGCTTGTTGAACTTGGGCCATATATCGTTTCACTGCTGGAAGATAAAGTATGTGTCAGCGTGATATATTTTGCTCGTTATTGGGCTTCACGTCTTTGCGTAACATTCACTTAGACTACTTGTTTTTTTTGCCTGGTAGACAATTTAGTGTGCAATTCCATTGGGATTTTCAGTGAGATCGATGAAGTAGCAGAGACAAATCAAGTTCGAAATATATAATTAAGCAAGTTATGAAATGTAAAGAGTTCTTCTGGGTTGTACTTCACACATGGCATTTTATATTTTATGCATTAACAAAACTATTCAGTTTAAACTCATTATGTCTCCTTTGTGTGATTGTCCCCGCGAAAATCACTAGTTTGACGCCCTTTTTTTAAATATTTCTACTCTATTAGGATAAATTAGTGAATAGGCAAATTAATTCGAATACTAGTCCTGTCATTACACCTGTGTATTTTTCGCAGGTGATCAAATGTGCGGCATGTTCTAGCCTGTGTCTTCAGGGTATGCATTGTTCTACGACAGACTGTCCCGCAAAGCTGCACCATGCCTGCGCTAAGAAACTTGTTGCGTGCAGACTTTGTAAGAAAAAATGGAATAAACCAGTGCGTTAACACAAAAATTAGCAAAATTATGCTCCTCTGGTAAACTGCACCAGTAGGACAACGCACGCCATGCTAAATAATGCAATTTGATTGCGAAACAATATGCCTCTGATCAGAGTCGATTCAGGAAAGCGTACGAGTGTACACAGAGAAAATACCCATTGGTACAGTGATACGGGCTCCACGGAGGCACGATGGCAAACGGGATGCGGGAAATGCGCTCTGAGAACAAAAATCGTTGCGACCATGAAGCAGAATGTACAACTCGAAACAGCGTTTATTTATGATGTACATTATGTAATTATTTCTGTACTGGTTGGTACATATTCTGTAAGCAAATATGCTTACAATAACTGAGGTTCATATTTGTTTAAAATAATGATATTACTATGTATGAATAAAAGAACAGAGGTCTTTTTTGTCTTCTTTTGTGTTCACTATAGCAGGAAATACAACCCGTTTCCGTCTTTATAGTTGTCTTTTGTAGAAGGAAACCTATTAAATGTTTAGCGTGCAGTACTTTGACTGTGGCTCAAATGACTAATAAACGAAAAAACATGAAAATCTCCTAAATATGTAAAAATGATCTTCTAACATCCATTGAAGTAGATTTCACATTAGAGTAAAGTAAGAGCTATTGTAAAATCAAAAAAAGAATTCGACAGTGATTCAAATAAAAAAACATTTGCCTTGCGGATTTCGTTGTCGTAGATTGCTTAAATCATGTAACTGTATATTAACAGTCGCCCGAGAAGCGCGACCGGATTACCTGCTGGCTGTATTTAAACCATTTATACATTTGTGTCCGAATATGGCCAACTATCGTGCATAAACATCGTTCCTAGCTGTGGTATTAGAATAATGAAGATGCATTCAGTAGTCCAATACATGAAAATCTAGTTTGTTATCATTTTGAGAATGCGGAAATAGTTTGCGAAGCACAGGGCCTCAGTAGATTTTTATCATTTTAACGTGTAGTGGAGTTGTACAAAGTAAGCAATAAGCAAGAAGGGAAGTTGGATAATTTGATTTGTAAAAAAACGGTTGCATCCGGCGGAGGTTACTTTAAAGTGATAATTTAAATGAGAGGAATAAAGAAAAATATATTAATATAAAACAAACGACTCGATATATTTTATACACTGTCGGATTTTGTAAGTGTGTTAAACCTGCAGGCGTGCATCTGTGTAAAAGACTAAGTTTTAAATTATTATTGTTAGTGTAAGGTCATTTTCAAAGGCTTTCTGTTAAATACTTTTCATTGTACATGTAGATCCATAGTACTCTACATTATCGTTCTTGCACTAAACATCTTGGTACTTCTAATCCATGTATAGTATTCGTTTATTGTGTGACTCTCGTTGTATACATTTAGAT
This sequence comes from Varroa jacobsoni, assembly GCF_002532875.2. Classification (NCBI taxonomy): domain Eukaryota; kingdom Metazoa; phylum Arthropoda; class Arachnida; order Mesostigmata; family Varroidae; genus Varroa; species Varroa jacobsoni. The sequence continues at coordinate 239,663 of NW_019213544.1, read as the reverse complement.
GGTGACACCAAACATGGTACATTGTTTTAAATGTCGTAAATAACAACACCTATTTTGCTACTGATACTAGGTACTTGTATATCTAGCGAGTGCCGCAACATTTGGCCTCCAGCTGCTGGGCATATTCGAACTTCTAAATTACTATTAGAGTTCTCTGATATTCATACGTATTATAGTATAGTATACGTATTATAGTATGGTAGCAATATTGATGAGAACTGAGCTTTTTTCAAATTCTGACAGATCCGTTGAGTTCATGCGTAAGAAATAATAGCTCACTTTAAACATTTCAAAGAAGTATAAGGATTCCGTCTGCCTGCTTCCTCAAAATCGCAATGGCTCCGCAAAGGTTCCGCCAGCCATCTATTCGACGGGACATAAACACAGACATAGCAGTAATATCTAACGCAGCATCTACAGACTCATCAGTGCCAAGATTACGGCTGATCGCAGCACACTGTTCGATAATAGAACGTTCGTTCAACTTACTAAGTCCAGCTAGAAACTTAATTTGAACTGCGGAATTATACGTTAGTGTGGTGTAAAAAAGGCAGACTGCTCTCAAGGAGTGCAACTTTAAATGGTAAACGGTAACGTTTTCTCACAATTGCGGAGTCATTTGTTTTCTGTATGATCTTTTCCATGTTGAAAACACCTATCAAGCAAGTTGTGTTGCGAGCCTCCTTGTACTAAAGAAAACTAACAGTGGACGCAATGAGACTTGATTCATTCTACGTCTTGTTGGGAAGTGTTGCCTTGGTTGGCATTTCGTTTGCTCAGGAAATTGCACCCGTGTTGGTAGTATTTCACGCACTAGAGTACAATGGCGCTGAGCCGGTGTGGACGCCTCGAGCAAAAATATCGATTAATTCACTATCACAGGTGGGTAGCTTAAGGTTTTCTACGAATTTGTAGAAAAATAGTACCTAAAAACTCTTTTGTAGCGCGAGTTTGTAGCATGCCTTTAGCACTACATTGCTTATCATCTTTATTCATGTTATTTATGATGATATCAATGATTACAGTGATACCCTATCGTACGTCGTTTTAGTAATGATATAAATCACCGCCAACATAATACGTGTACAATATTTAATTTCGGGTTCATACGCAGCTGTGATTTTTAGTTTCTAACGGTATCTACATAGCAACACACAACGGCAGATACGTTACGCTCAAACTATACGAATATATCTTTCCACTCTTAATGAAAACAATTACTAATAGAAGTACGACATGTCAGTCAGCTGACCGTTGCAAGTTTCGTTGAACCGTTTTGAATATATAATTATAGGCATTATAGTTCGGGAGTGTTCCAAGGTTCAGTTAGGTAGTGTTATCTGAAAAGCAGAACTATTAGTAAAGGGAAGTATATATGTATGTATATTATGTTCTTGACAAACAAATTACGCATATTAACGTTCAAGCTACATATATGTTTATTTTATTTTTACAATACGCTACAATTAAACGTTGACCAGTCGCTTAGCCCTACTGTTAATACAAATAAAAAATAAAGCTGTTTCTTGTTTTTTTACCTTGCTTTTGTATATTACAGCACACTGCCATGGCTGAGGCAAACCTGATGACTCCAGAAGATGAGGCCAAGCTTGAACGAGTAGTAAAGGGAGGTCGATACCAAATAAAAGTCGTTGACACGTCGACAGGTCATCACATCATCGCATGGTCTCCCCATTACAAGCCTCTTTCACAGAGACTTAAGGTACACACATGCCCTTAATCTACTTAAATTCGTCGTGTTATTTTTCAGATCTCGTAGAGTATATGACCTCCAGGCTTTTTTCTGTGTAACCATTTAACCCTGTTCCGTCAATTAATTCGTATAAGCAAGCAAAAAATATAATCACGTCTAATATTATTTAGCTGATCAAATGTCTCATATGCGTAGTAGCAATTTTTTTTAAACATCTGATTTGCTCTATAATTACATAATTGTTTGGAAAAGAGCTATAAATATGGAATATTGCAGAATTTGTTGAGTTCTTCGGCCTGTTTGGTACCTCGCAAATTATTTCCTATGTTTCCTACTAAAGTTAATTAACGACTGCTCAGATAAGCTAAATTTTAGTTTAAATAAGCGAGTATTACTAATTTAAAGGGTTTGGAATTACATATGAACGCTGAGGTTTATCACAAAAGAATAGTAACAATATTGGAAACCTGTACTATTGTTCGATTAGCAAAACCTAACTACGCTTGCTTACGCTTCTTAACAAACGTACCATTTATGTTTCACGTTTCCCACCAACGTGTGAAGGTATCGCTGGATCTGTCAGGATTTCTCGAGAGTGTTTCATTTCTACCGCCCGATGTTCAGGCAGGATCAGGAAAGGTCACCGAAAGAGATCGGTTTTTAAGCGTGCAAATCGATGTCATGAAAGTTGCTCCGGCACCAGAGACTGCTACGTACATTCAGCGATTGGAAATTGAACGGCGCGAGAAAGAGAAGTCCCAAGGACAGGACAATAGGAGCTTCCTATCCAAATACTGGATGTACATTGTGCCCATCGTGATATTTATGCTAATTTCGGGGGCATCTAACCCCGAAGGACAATAAGTGCGTGGGGGTCGTAATGTGTAGATTATACATATAGAAGAAAGAAATACATCTGTATATATAATAGGAAATTATCGGCTGACGGCAATGTAGTGTCCCCTAGAGTGGTCTTTAGAGGGAAACCAAGCCCATTTTGTTCTAGCCGATACAGAGATTTTAAAAAAGGCTAGTTGAGTATGATTTGACTGTTGCTGCTGCGGAAGGTTAGAAATGTTTTAAGATTTTTCATGGGTAGAAACCCTAGTTTATTTATTTACCTGGTATAATAAATACCTAGTCAAATTACCGCTAAGCAACAAATCTGTATTCTTTGATGAGCTACGCGTGGGGACTGCGTTCAAAGGTCGCTGGATTTTGCTGTTCATATTGCACTATTTCCTATTTGTCATTTATGCCATGGTCTTCATAGTGCAGTTGAATTATAAAACTTCAGAATAAATTAATATTAGTGGTTGATATTCTGACAGTTTAAAGTAAAAAAAAACGTAGACGGCAACACGGAATGCGAATGTGATCGATGAAGGATAAATATGTTTACATAAAAGTGTAATGCCGTGTCTTACATGAGTATTAATCATAATAACAAGGCCGCTGAAGGAATCGACTATACAGACGTCGTAAGTAGTTCGATTCAGGAATTGAATTTTATGGATCTCGAAAGATCTAAATTATCATAATGCTGGTTAAACCATGAGTCGCTACGGCACTCAATTTATTCAGAGCGATATACTACGTAATTGGTAAAATTTGTCACTGATAAATTTTAGGACTGAAGAATAATTTATCATTTGTTTTTTGCACCTACGAGTGTTAACGATTTTCTGTAAAGCGAATGATACATATCCATCATCATGAGATTCATCAAAAAACTATATAAATACCATTCTATCAATTACATTAAACTTTGCCTTTTAGGCAGCCAGATTAATATCCTTGGCGATTCTCTGTACATTTATTTGATTCTACTACAATAGAAATTTCGCCAGTTTTAATTCACTTAGCTTGACATACGAATACGTTCTGCCAAGTTTAAAGCGTATGGGCTAGATGTTAATATTTAAGCTACCTTTGACATTAAATGTACACATATTGAATCTGTCAGAAATGTCAATAGGAAATTAAATACAGACATTATTTGCACTTGACATCTATAGGGTGCATATGTGCGTATAGGCCGGGGTATTATTTGGCAAGTTCATCATATACGAAGGGTAACAGTGTCAAAGATTTTAAATGAGATCATTCTTCGTTTTCGAGCATCTTACGAGGAGTTCACGTTGAGGTTGCATCCGTCACCTAAAAAAAGACTCAGAACGTCAAGACACGAAGTATTGTGGGTGCATTATATGATGTATCACGGCGAATATACATGAACGCATACTGAAATCAAAGCAGGAAACAGGTTCAGCTTATGTATAAACACTACATTCTAGAACGAGATTTTTGTCCAGTAATTCTATAAAATTGATGCAAATATTGTAACTTCTGATGGTATATAAATTGCTCAATTTCTACTAACAAAATATTAGAGGTCGGTTTTTCTCTTCTAACGAACTTTTTCTTTACGCTGCTTGTGAAATCGACTAGGGCATAGATTAAGATTTAAGATTCTCGGTGCTTCAGGTGACTCAGTCTAGGTAATCTTGGTCATTTCAACATCTTAAGATAACTGTAAAATTCCTCTCGTTTGGCCTGTATAACTGTGATTTATATGCCAAAAGAGCGTCTCAATTTGAGCTCTCAAAGTATGAAAATAATTTAACGTTGCTTCCAAAGAATTGTATGTATTTTCGCTGGTGATATTTATCTCGCCGAGGAAGATGCCTGCTTTGACGGTTGCCAAAAACAAGTCATCCTAATAACGGTTCAAGGAAACAATCACACGATTTGAACTACAAACGTCACAAAGACGTCAGCTGAATGCCAATTTCTTGATTAACACGCGTTTCCCGTGACGTTGGTCAGCGGTCGATTATGTTCACCTGCGTTTGTGACGATTCGCCGTTGTCATGCGATACACTTGCAAATGCATTCGACACAATGACAAATCTCTAAAACAATATAACGTTTATATTTGAAGGATCTCATTGTCTTCATTATCACTTTTACACCTGTCTTTGCCATCTTTTTCTGTAGCTTCACGTTCAGTTGCGCAGCTGAGGTCATTGTATTGATGACGAAAAATCTTCTTTACCACCGAAATGTCAAGTGGAAGTAATGCAATCTGTAAAAGAAAACAAAGTACTGAAATCGTTTAATTTAGGATAGACAAACAGATCTAGATTTGCATGGTTTCCATAAAGCCAGTTTTGTTCTAGTAAACCATTAGTCACTAAAACTATGCAGGTTAATTAGACGTTTCCCTCTTTTAATGCTTATCTTTTTAATTTAATATTTATCAGACAATAGCATTTAAGTGTACTAGAATTATTAGAATGGTTAAGTTGAGCTCTTGTTGATCGGAATATCAAGAAAGCATACTAGTTATTATGCCTCAACTTGTTTACATGATTTTGTCCGGCGTGGCAGATCTCGGGCAGACTCAAAGCAATACATTGATCCCTCAGGGCTCGGGCTTGATCGCAGGGCGAATCACGTCGTGTCGAGGATTTTTTTTCGAAATCTGACAAGTCGGCCTCACGGAGCACTCGTACACTGCCCAAGGCTACAGATAAATTGATTGAGAATATCATTTTGTCACACTACCAGACGAAAGGATCACTTGCCTAAGCCATTGACTAGTAAGTTGCTCCGTTGAAAAGCATTATGGGACCTTCCTAGTCTGCTGCAGTATTATTATTACCACCACTTTGCGGCTCACACTTAGATTTTGACTGCGTGAATACCATTATTCGGGCTACCTATAATACTTATTCGAAATCTTTCCTGCCAAGCTAACGGCAAGGTTTTCCGCAATGGAGTTTTGGTGCTAACTGGTTTTAGCCCTGTGCACAAAAAGATACGTATACCATACGTACCATCATCAGCACGGACAGTAAGCATATCGAGATACCTCTTAAAGTTCTTAGTTAACGATCTTTTGTGAAGTCTCAGCTGAATTTCTTGCTTCGTTCTAGGAATGCGATGCCTTAGGCATTTCAACATACAGCACACGGTGAAAGCTGAAATGATTATGATAAAAATAAATTATGTATAAATATGAGACTTGGCTTTGTTGTAACGACCAGATCCTTTAATTTACTTAAATATGCGAGGATATCGAAGTCAGAATATTTCCTGGCCCTCGATGAGAGGCGTATCTTGGCTACGGGACCCATAATAGTATTGTGAATATATATAAAGACTTACATGATTACTGCTTTGCTACACAATTATTCCAACTAATGGCAAAATTTTAGGTGTGGTCATACTTGTATTAAAAAGCTACAGTAAGCAAATTGCTGCACTTTGGCATAACTGGAGCTAGCTATCCATCAAGGACATGTACTGCTGTTCTGTCTCTGTTTCTATTCTTGAGCCATTTTTGAGTTTAAATCATACAGCCGTCTTCAATTTTTCTCCCATAAAAAGAACCTTTTCATCATTAATTTAACGAAAAGACTTCTACTTGTTCCACTATTTCAATAATGCCTAAAACGATCGGCTAAAATTGATGTTCGGATGTATAGCCACATTTCATGAGACATAAACGGAGAAGGGCGCCGTCAAGGCGGAAAACAATTTCAAAAAGGTAAAATTTTTATCAAACACGTAGAGCGATTACATAATATAGTATATCCTATGGAGAAACCTCGATTCAACGCGGTTTGGATTAAAAGATTATGCATCTTTCAACAAGACGGAAAACCGACGCAAAAACGTCAGTGTATTTAAAATTGTGTGTCTGATAATTGGCTTCTTTTGCAGATAAGCCACTTTGACAGTTTAGTATTTGATCCGTTGTTTGCGACGTTTTTAAGCCAAACTTGAACAACTCCTATCGTACTGATATGATGACCGCCGTACTGTACTGATGGACTTCCGACCACTGTTAATAAGCGATTTGTGATTTTAAAGGAGAAAAGGCCTGGTTAATGCACTTTGATAGAAGCCTTTCTTGAAGCGAACGGCAGTTACATTGAGTAAATAGGTCGGTTAAGGATGCCTTTGTCTACAAGTCGTTTATAGACCTTTTATTCAAACGTCTGTTTTCATTAAAATGCAGGTTGTAAAAATTATATCAATTTCGACCTAATTTATCCCAGACAGAAATGAAAGGATGGACGGCTATGTAGGCGGGTTCCTGAGAGAGCTAGCAGACTTCTATGCTATCGGAAGCAATCGTCATTTTCTAAAACTAAACCTTGTGAATAAGCAACGGAGTCCGAGATGTTATTCAGGTATATTTATAGGTGGCATGTCGGACAGGGACGTCTCTGAAGGGATCAGCCCTTGAGAGTACAAGTATTTAGATCTGAGATGATTTCACAAACGGCTTTATCCAGCAACTCGTTCCAAATGAATCATATAGAGCTTCTTCTGTCGTGTTCATATTGAAAGTAAGAAGTTTGCAGAATTTGCGCGGTAAAAACAAAGTTTATTGGAGAAGCTAAACTTACTCATCAACGTTTTTGAGGGTTTCACTGAAATCGACATAGATCCGGATACAATGCTTACAGGCATGATCTTTAAATGAGCAATCCAAGTATATTGAAGCCCCTCTTTTGCGTTACATTGGCCACGCTCAGCTGCAGGAGAAAAATAGCTGTGTTTATCGAAATGCTGCCACGGGTTCTGTTGTTATTAATAGAAGTGTTACGATAAGGATGGAGAGCTCACCGGCTAACAATCAGAGAAAGAGCATTTTATCATCTACATACATTTGGAATCTTCACTGTCAGTCCAATTCCTTGTATTCTCAGCTTGTCAACAAGGCTAGCCAAAGGGGGCGGACACCGTTTACCAATTCGAATACCGCTTTTTTTATATAGAAAAGTCTGGGTTTGGCCATAAAAGTGCATGCATCTTTTTTCGAATATGCCGAGAATACAATCTAGATGCGCAGTAAAACAGGCCCCCTGGAAACGTACACAGCGAGTCCTAAAGTGTTTGACCTAAAAGATATAAAGAGACATTAGGCGCAATAGAAGACATCATTCACCCTGTCAGATAAGGATGGCCGAACGAAATTGAATAATATGATACTTAGAATAAGCACACGTCTAAGCCATAGTGAGTAGCAGTATAATGTTTTTTCAGTAACAAAGCCCATATTCAATGCTACATATATATATACTTACCAAAGCCATGCTGAGGCGACATCGCGATTCCTAAATCAAAAACCCTAAATGTACCGTAAACGGAAACTTCCTACCCGTTTAAAATACACGATATTCAACTTTAAACTATCGAATAAGAGGTTAAGTACAACAGCAATAAATCAGGTCATAGAAATGAAATTTGTGAACATCAATGTACAAAACCATTACCTTAGAGCTTACTAACAAATGGCCAAACTGTATGAGAATCCAACTTACTGAGAGATTTGTATTGGGGGGATGCCGTCGTGTATTCGCAAAACACAGCGGCGTATTCCGCTGAGTGGAATCTGCAGTTTAGCCTTAGTGTTTCATTTTTCGCGAGAATGACATGATCAAATTAATGTATCGGTATAGCTCTAGAGTTCCGTAGCATAGCCTCTAATCAACCAATTTTGATCGAATGTAACGAACTTCGAAACTGGAAATGATGAGAAATATATATCGTATTCTGAAGTCAGATAAGTACTACTATGATTCAGCTGTTGCTGTATTGAAAAATATGCCTGCAATAGACGCAAGTTTCAAATCGTTATGTGATGAACAGCGGCAACATAAATTAATGTTTCAGGTTTTACGTTTGGCATCGATTGTTGGCATTACTTTATCTCAACTACTATCAAATGGGCTAATCCGAGCGTTTGGCAGACCGCCCTTGCAATAGCCCTGAGAATAAAACTAAAACATCGTTATCCAATACTTTAAATGACTCCACAAACATCCACTTCTTTAATAGTCCATTGTGGCATGGCGCGAAGTGTATGACAGCTTTGAGATGTTTGTAGGAATTAGCGAGTTCTACTCCTTTCGACTATATTTGTTGTACCAAATTTTATTCCGCTAATGTAATTTAAATATCAAGCAAAGTTTTCCAGCGGTAGTCTAAATAAAAGCTGAATGCTACATTTATCTTTGATCACAATATATATATATATATATTGCACACATCTTTAGCCCTAGTATGTTAAGTTAGTTGTTACGAAATAATCGCATACTAGGTCTATAGGCTGCGTTGTTTTTCGAAAAACGTCCGAGATATCGTAGATACGTCGAATTCTAGGCCATGACACTAGCGTCTTCGAGATCTTCCTGTATATATAAATAAAAATGTATAAAGCGCTCTAGCAGCTTGATTACATGACGCTTTGACTACGGTAAAAGCTATGGATGGCAGTGGCAAGATATAACAGGCTCGACAGATATAGTATGTGATTGGCGTAAGTTAGTGATGCAAACGAATTCTCAAATTGTGGCCGTTCGATTTTGCAAGACACAATAGGTGAAATATCATTTTGTCTTTAATCAGCGAGGAAACCTTTGATCTCATTCTTGATTGATTAGCTTATGTCGGATCCGTTTGTCTCTACCTGCCTCTACGCTGGCGCAGATCCGCCTGTTATTCTATTAGTGAGGATCCCAAACTGGTTGGATGCCGATGTTTCCTATCACATCATATCTATACATTCTAATTATCACATATGTGCATAGTTGTGATTCGTTTTAGTTATTAAAGATTAAATCAGTGTGGGGCAAAGCTGGACCACTGTTTTGCAACTGTTATCTGGTTCTGCAAATTTAAAGACTTTTGACGTTTAGGGACAATTTAGATAAATCTTTCAGTGAAAATCACTTCTTGTGAGTGCCACTTTCAGTGTTTCCTCAAACTTTCGAGTCCTTAAAATTTTTTGCTTGCTTTTTCTTTGAGTTTCTGTGTACCATTCATTGCAAGTACTGGGGCTTAATGGCGAATGCCACTCGATACGTATTGTTCACCCGACTCACAAGAAATTTTTGTTATGTGTTATAGAGCAATAGGCGTTATGGACGCGAAGCTTTATTATTGTGCGCACGGGTTCTCAGAATATTTTTAAAAATGTTAATTGAAGCACCGAACCACCACACAAAAATGCGTAGTTGAAGTCATTGCACCTGCTATATACAATGTAATATTAAAACTAGTTTTTTTTTTCAATTTTACCGTAGGTGCAATGATGAATAAACGTGCGTACATAGACCAGCATATTCTCGACACACATGCTTATCACAGTTTTCAAGATCTTTATACCATTTTTTTTTTTTTTTTTTAATATTCATGGTGCATTCTTTCTTCTTTTTTGGAGCTCACAGACTTAAACTTTTCTGAGTTTTTGAGAAAGTTCCATTAGCAAAATTTCAATAGCATTATATGGCGAAATGTTTGCCTGTTATACTTGCTGCAACTCTTGCTCTCGATATAAAAGTATTTTTTAATATTCTACATTTTTCACATTATTCATTCACTGCATAATGATTTCTACTAAATAAGTGACAAATTCTTAATAAATAATAAACACTTAAAAATATCGATTATTTCCAAAATTTGCAGAAATCTGAATTTTAATAATAATAATAATAGTTATAACATCGAGTGTCAATCATAGGCAAAGACCGAAACAAAACAGAGTTTGGAGTAACTAAAACTGGTAATCAATTTGATATCCATTACACTAAACTGAAAGTTACAGTTGATTGTCATTGAGCTGTCACTGTCCGTCATTGAGCCGACAGAAGAACACTAATATCAAAATTACTACAAAACTGAGATGTGACCTAGCAGAAAATTTCTAATGTGTTCATTTAAGATCTGCGAAACTATCCTGAATTGTAATTGAATACATTTTTTATATTTCTATTGAAAATTGATTTCTGATTACGTGTGAACAGTGCTCTCGGGAGGTGCTATGGTAAAGATCGTACGGTAACAGGCGGTAACGTGCCGCATAATTCAATATCGGGGGAAATATTTTGCGTCAAATCAACAGACTTTATCATAGAAAGAAACAAAACTAGTGCTGCGATCTCACAAACGATAACAACTAAAGTCACCAACAAACGCGAATTAACGTTTACGGTCAAGCTTAGCGCGAAATTCGTTTTTCAAAAACAACGAAAAAACTAAACGGATAATCCGAATATACCGTTTGTTTTACACTATAATGTTGTATAATATCGTGTTCGCTTTCTGTCGATTCCACACTCAGTCTTTTAAGATATTTACTTCAGCACGGGCTGCCACGGAAACACGAAGTCATCCTTCACGATGTTCATTACACCGATACAGCCATCTCAATTGAAGTGTCGCCCTTCTTTTTCCCTGCAAAATAATTCTGCCTCTCTGAACCGCTAACTTTATTTAGTAGGGCACTTGCTGAGAGGCTAGCTTTGTTTTGTAACTAGGTTTTAAGTGAGATGTATGATCGATTGAGCACTGACCGCAAGTTCCTCTATCCTGTGCGGGCTCAAAAAAGGTTTGCGTATTTCGTGAACTATATTAGAAATTCGCCTCTACGGTTAATAAACAGACGTACATACGAATCGGTTTTATTTACAGAAACATGCTCCACAAAATTTGGTTCGTAACAAGACCAGTAACCTTGCGAGGTTTCTGCGATCTCTGTTAACATCTCAGTAGAGAAGCCTTGCTGCATTACATCTTGATGAACATGACAAGTTTCACAGTGAAACTAAATTTGATTTGTTATTCCATGAGTTGAGCAAGGTATTCCAGACTTAATTTTTTAGATCATAAGCTTAGACTGCATTGATTGTTTTATATCCTCGGACTTTTTCTAGCTTGAGAGATATCGAAAAAAGAAGATCTTTATATTAAGCTATTTACTCAACATGATAAATGGCATAAAAAGCCGCCATTATCTTTGGTAGAAAAGGCACTGTTTTGTGAAAAATGAAAAAAAAACAATTACGATTTTGAGTTTTCAAGCACGTACTTACCGATTAACACGGAACCACCGATAAGCATTAGAATAACTGTATCACTGACCGTCCCATTGCTGTTTCAAATCGTACCGGACCATATTACGCCCGCCATAACGTTAGATTTTTATCAAGGCTAAAAACACGGCTTATGGTCAAAAACAAAAGTTCAGTACAACTGCATCAAATGGCGTTTCTATAAAAGGTACACGATTTCTATTGGTTATAGTATACGGAAGCCTGGTTTTCTTCTGCTCTACAATAACTCGAATTCCATTAGGATGGCTGGTTGTCCATATCCACAAAGGAATACGATAACGTGCACTACGCAGCTTCGCACCAACTTCACTTTCTAGACACCTTAACGTTTATAGCAGTTAGAAGAGCATACTATGAGGCGTTAGCTTGTACCTTCTGTTATAGCGTATTCGGTAACTGAGGCTGTAACCAATGATAGGCGCTGACATAGTTGTCGGGACACGCAAACAAATAGAGAAGTTGAATCTCACAGGCAACAAACTAACGTCCTTGAATGGCTTTTTGATTAACCCGATGATCACGTCAAAGTGTCAACAATTATTTTATATCTCGCAATTGCAGAGAAACTGGGGTTTGAAGACGAATGCTGAGGTGGAAAAGGCTTATTTTTAATAAGAACATACTGTTTCCATAAATTCGCCCACGCTTTAGGAGACACTCACTAACGACTTCTGCTGCGGCGTGGCCTGTTTGCGCATGCCCCGTGTAAGATACACTCGACAACATCAGACCGGGTGAATGCGCCCCGGATCAAATATTCATCAAGCTTTCATCTCATCCAGTTACATCACAATCAAGCGTAGCGGTCACAGGAAGCGGTTGTGGTCAGAGGTCAGAGGTAAGCGCGCATTTTCCAAGGGCTGTACGGGGGACTTCGGGACGTATAGAATGATAAGTTCAGAACGACTCTTATCAACCGTATGGTGAAAGTCATTTTGGCAGGGAAAAGCTACAAATGAATGGTGGGAAACTGCATACAGATTACCAGTAGCATTAGTAGCGGTTGTCAGCTAAATTGAGGCTGTGACCAAATGATAGGCGCTGACGTAGTTGTCGGGACACACAAACAAATAGAGAAGTTGAATCTCACAGGCAACAAAATAGTGGAAGATTCGACCTCTCTACTTGCACTCGGCCCTTTGTTTGACATCTTTCTGTGTTGGAAAGCCTCATTGTATGAAGGATGACTTGATTTGACCGTATTGGTAATAAAACAGGTTTTCACAGACTCCATGCACACACTTACATTAATTTTTAGTTTCAATGAGGCCCTGTAGTACATAAAATCTAATCCCCTGAAGGTTTGGTTGTGATAACTTCACACGATGACGCAGTTGCCTCAACGAGCTGGAACGGGTAGATCTGACACTCATAAATCATAATGCCAGCGCTACATTCCAACTCGCAGAGGTCAACTTGCTTCCACTAAAAATTCCAGGTCTTCCTCAGCCGTCTCTTTTTGGGAGCTTGCACACCTGAAACTTTGGATAACACAAATGATAGGGGAAACTAAATATTGGCTCAGTAGTTTGAATTCGACAACACTGATATAGTCACTCCGGTACGGTTCAGAGCAATTCTGCAGAGCGTTTCTCCAATATAAGAATTTGTTTAAGTGCACTCATTAAGATTCAAGATGATGAAAGTCTCGAGTACAGAGTACCACAGTTTGTATCGTGCACGCGCGCAAAGCACATCTTCGGCTTTCCGGGGTCTCAATTTTGCGGGTTTGGAAAGCGCAATACATCCTTTGGCTGTTTATTACAATATAAGTGTCAATCAGATACACACATGGTCCATCATCTGGCTTGGCTTTCATCATTTTAAGCCTGCGGTTTTTCAGGTCCAGGCGTCGCCGGTTGGTATCACGATCAAGCCGGCTGCCTGCTCCACTCTGTCGGCTCGCACGCAGAACCCGTCAAATCACGGTGGGTGCTACGGGAGAGCGGCAGCAATGATTACGACGATGTCGTTGCACGTTCAGTTGCTAGTGAAAGACTGACGAGAAGAACTAAAATTGATGTCGACTCCTCTATAGAATTTTCTTATTGGAGATAGGACGCCTCGACGGAGCGGCGGCTCGTTTGGCTATCGATGCTTTCAAGTGTCTCAAGGGTCAATGAGCGTCGGCTCTTAGAGACGACACTCTTCAGGCAGACGAGTCCTATAGTAAGATAAAGAAGTTGGACGATGCAAAATCGACGACGCAGTTTAGGTGCACACGAAAAAGTGCAGCTTCCTATCGCAGCTTGCCTTAGTAATGATGGCGCACTCCACAGCCTACGGTAGTGTGACAGGGTGATTGTAGGCGGATGCAAGTCACTCAGGCAGCCACTAGCGGTCAATCGGTTCGTCCATATGACTAGGGTCTCACCTAGGCTGTTGGGTGAGCGCTGATTAACACCGCGCCAAATGTCAGTCACCAATCACCAAAATTATTGGCCAAAAATTGGCACAACCTACATAAAATAACAACAAGAGTAAACATTCATTTGCAGCAAATACATGGATACATGCGCCTGATAGATTTGCATCAACCCATGCAACGGCAAACGGTTACAACGAGGTTTCGGCAACAAGAGCAGTACCGATCAGGCAATAACACATATCACAAATATCTCTCGAAGGGGAGAAGGGTTCTACGGCAAAGAAACGCCCATTTGGGTGCCTCTGCCCCACTAAATGGCAGACGTCGAAAGCTGAGTGAGGTTCTTACGTCGAGGACACAGCAGCAGCTGCGGAAAGGATCGGCCGAAGCTAAGAAGAGTCCCCTCTCCTTCCCATCGTTCGTACCAAGAAGCAAAGTCAATGACGATTAACATAATATTAGAAAACACTATCTATTAGATGGGGCTATGTCATACATCGTTTTACAATCTAAGTATTTGTTTCTATGAGTTCGATAGCGAAGCGTCGAAAACGAGCGTGACTATTGGTCGATGGACCGCAGCCAAATCTTCACGAAAGCAAAAGTAGACCCAACACTTTCTGCGAGGAAACGTTGAACTGCGGAGTCTGTAGGACGACCGAAAATTGCTACTCATTAAAGCAATAAGATACGTGTTGCGAGAAACGGTGTGTAAATTTGTAGAACTTCTTCGTTGATGGGTCAAGCAATTGCATCAGAGTAGCTTGAAAGACAACAAGAATTAACACGATATTTTCCGTTTCCAATGATAGATTTAGTCTTATTCCTAAGATCAGGCCTAAATAAATGAATACAACATATGTGGACCTCCTCGAATCAATATTGAAGTAAATGACAATTTTTAACTGCAAAACACTTTTCGAAATGTTCGCGTTATCACCCCCAAACTATATTCATGAAATCAGTAAACGATTCTTAATCATAATGATCATTTGGTGATTACCGTGTATGGGATCTATTACAAACCAAAAAGACCGGCCTTATTCACCGTAATGGTTTTACCGTACCCGAACAGAAATTTCAGTTGTCTACTTCAAGCTATATAAACCTCTGCGCGAGAATCCAGGGTGCGCAATCTGACTGGGATTAGGATAAAGGCATAAAAACCTACTTACCTTCCAAGCGTGAACAATATTAAAATACAGTAATGATTAGACATTACCGTGTTAGAAGATTGCCGTGCCACCTTGTTCACACTGAGTGCATCCGATGTCACGCAAAAATGGGTTGCCTGCTCTATAAAAAAAACTCGTAAAATCGTACCAACGGTCTTATGTAATTATCAAGACTTCTTACGTTTCCGCTGCGACTCAGAGCGCGGTATTCCTATGGGTTATCCGTTTTGCTTTGACCTTCGGTGCGCACCCTATATACGGGTAAAATATGATAACACGTGTTTCAGTAATTACTCCAACTGATTATAGCCATCAGACTTAGTATTAAAGTGCACTGCGCGAAAAACGTAAAGACGTAAAATAGCAGTACGTTTTTTTCAATACTGAGCGTTAATTACATTCTTTTGTCGATTAGAAGAAAAACTGCTTGCACGCAGGTCAAGGCAAACAAAATGAATCGGTACACTGCAAAAAAACATTTAGAATTGCGTACATCTACGAGCTACCTAACTTACATGAAACTCTGCTCGGGCAGCTGCAACGATATCATGTAACGTAAGTGACGTGACGCTCGAAGCAAGATGACAAACTTAAGCCAAGAACCGTTGAAAATGATTCGTGTTTGTTCGTCGAGGTGAACCAGCCGTATAGATTTCGCCGTTGTTTGCATTGAAAGTGGCTGGCTGATACAATCTAAGCAATGGAGCCAAGTCTATCGTGTTAGTCCGTTCGTCCGTTCACAGCGCTAGGTGTGCGTGAAACACATCCTGTAGGGCAGTTTTCCGTCAGGTGAAACAGGTTTATAGCCCTCATGGTAAACTGTCCTGGGAAGGAACAGGCTAAATCTCAAGATAAGATTATATCTCGGAAAACGAACGATCTATGTTAAACGAGCTCGACTATACGGCGCAGACAAGACGATGAAACGACAACTCGAAAAAAAAGGCAGTAGGATCGAGACAAACGTTCTGTTATGAGGGTCCTTTGCAGGCCCCTAAGGCTCTCTTGAACGCTATTTGTATAGGCATGTAATATATATCTTTTCGTACCATCAAACAGCATCGTGCAATCTGCCGCCACACATATACAGTGTGCATGCTGGCCGCAGTAAGCAAATTGTCTCACGGTGGCACGCCGACTTTCCTAGATGCTAGGGAATGGTACCTACAAGTATATACAAAGAGTGGTAGAATTTTCTACGAACCACTTTTGATTAAGTTTATGTGTAGCCTAATCCCACAGTCAGAGTCACACAAAAAAGGTAATTGTCATAATGTGTATTACTTTATTGATTGGAATACTGAGCGGACGTTTGCTTTTTTGTCCGACCTTTCGTTCGATTTTGGTGTGTGAAGGGTATAAACATT
This sequence comes from Varroa jacobsoni, assembly GCF_002532875.2. Taxonomy (NCBI): domain Eukaryota; kingdom Metazoa; phylum Arthropoda; class Arachnida; order Mesostigmata; family Varroidae; genus Varroa; species Varroa jacobsoni. The sequence goes on along the minus strand of NW_019213544.1, from coordinate 223,125 downwards.
GCACATGTATCTCCATATTATATATATATGTAAAAGTCCCGCCAACATCACATGTTTTTTAAAAAAAAACGAATTTGCGAAGTGAAAAAGCTATCTCTTGCGTAAATACAGAATGTTTTTTCCTTAAGGTGTTCGGGTGTATATATTACGGTAGCATCTATTCGAAGTATTTGTGTTAAAGGAAACAGGACATTTTTTAAAAGTGCATTCATGGTGAACACATTACTCGTCGTTTTAGGTATGCAATAGATAAAAGGTTAAAATTAACATAGGAGGATTGCATACTCTATTTGCCAGTGTAATGCTTTGTATACATGAGGTCATTTTCATATTTCTGATATCGATGAACGATTTTGTAAACGATGATATCTAATGTTTATAATACGGATCTAATAGAAAAGGCTATTGTAGCAATGTGACTATTCTCGCAACTCACTGACACGTTCTATTCTCGGTTTTTTTTTTGTTATGTTGCAAAAATGTGCATCTATAAATGAAAAGAGCCCACATTTCGATATAATTTATAACAGCAAAGGAGTGCCACAAATTCGAATCGAAGTCGAACGGTCACAGAAAGATGGTCTTCTGTACATGCTATCCAATGTGACTAGTAAAAGGATCCATGCAAAAAGAAATTTTCGTCGTGTTTATAATTTTAATTGCTCACTTCAGGACAAAGGACAAATGTCCTTTGAAAGGTCAAAGGCCTAATTAGTTAATCATGAGGCCGTAAAAATTATCAAGAATCCAAGAAGTAGTTTACCCGCAGGCGTTAAATATGTTAAAGAAAATTTGTCTTTGAACCCAGTCACTTTACTCTCTGATATGGTTCAGAAATGATAAACAAAATACTACCACTACTACGCTCTTAAAAGTAGGCGTTGACAAAGCTGGAGTCGGCGCTGATGTGAACAATAGAAAATCACGCTATTTCCGTAGTCTTGCTCTCATCCAACTCAGAAGCTGCAAGTTTAAGTATTTCTTATACCCTAAAATAAGACTATTCTAGAAATACATTACCTCTGCAACATTGCACTTAATAAATTAAGCTAAAAGTACATGGACATACGAAAATTCACGGCGTTTTGACTGTATCTGATTTGAAACTTTAGCTCTTTAGAAACTTTAGACTTTAAGAACTACAGCTCAAATGTTGTGTGAAGTTGTGTTAAGGGGTAAAAGTTTAACGCTCAGCTTCTTTTTTGTACGGTAACAAGTTCATAAGTTTAAAGCCCAGCGACAGTGAGAGACTCAGGAGATTTAAGTTGCGCACAGTTTTTTCGAGACAATGCTTTCAAATCAATTGCCTGGCTAAAGCTTGCCTGTATGGTCCCCTTTCCAGAACAACTGCTGTATCAGTCACACTATGTAGCAACAAATTGGCTGTTGCGTTTCTTAGCGGCGTTATATTTGTTTTAGATACGTAACGTATATATATATATATATTGAAGTATAGTGCACGCCTCACGCGAGATAGTGGTAACGACGCGGAAAGCAGTCAAGCGGAGACTTCTGGCATATCAAGAAATCTTTTCCCTGCCCGGCCGCGGAAAAAATAGCCGGTGACTGCAATTAAAAAATATTCGTATTAGTCCATAATTGTTTCCAGAAAGCTATGATGAGCGTTTCTGGATCAAGAAAAGTGCGGAAGTTATTCTGTGTCAATTTCCTAAATATGGAAGCAGTTCCACCGTCCTCCTTGGCATCACTTCATGTGATATAAACACTTTGGTGGTTTTTTTCATACAGGGAGTTCTAGGCTCTGTACGATATAGTCATATTGTTGCAATCTTTATTAGTACTATCTGAATACAGAAAACTTTGCTGGAAGCACTGCCTAAAGAGAGGATTATGCGACTCATCTAACAAAAGTTTCTCATTAACCCATTTCGCCTAGTTTGGATAGCCCGATAAAATTTCCCATCAAAGTTCGATCTTTTTCAAGGAACCGACGGCGGTCTGTTATATGCTGGATTAAATTTAACGTGAGCTTGTATGACTTTCTTGGAGGTGCATCCTCAGCCACGCTAGACCGGAAGCGGACAGTTCTATGCATCGAAAGCCGCATTTCTTTTAGATAAAATATTGGCTTTTCGAAACTTGGGTCTTGCTAGCTATACTAAGGTTCTCGAACACCCCAAAAATAACAGCTGTTTAGTTCGATGTTAGTATCCATATGTTAATACCGGGAACAGATACTGTTGATCTGAAATGGCAGATATATTGAGATGTGGCGAATATTACCTAATTAGAGGTATAGGCGGTACGATCGCTTGGGCTGTTACAGCTGGAAAGTCAGCAACCACGGATTTCAGCTCCTGAAATACACCCTAGTTTAAGCTAACAAAAAGATTATGGTTGCGAACCAACGTTAAACATTTTTCTGCCTTTAATTTCCTTCGGTTATCTTTACTTTATGGACAAGTATTCAAAATCATGTCTTCAATATGGCCGCATTAAAGACTTCTTCCCACGAGAAGGTTTGCCGAGGTAAGCCTTACCGGTCTACTCTGGGTTTCTTCAATAGATTTATGAAACCATATGGGAACCATATGCTATAGTAATAACTTGCTATCCCTGACAGTTAAATTGTTCACGGCCACAGGCTCGTAATTAGCATGGAAGACATGCACATTAACCACTCAGCTCCCCGTTCGTCTAAACTCTAAAAACAGCTTCAACGGGAAACCGTGCTTTGTTCCAGTGAATGAAAACGACCTTTGCGAATGGGGTTTCGAGAACCTCAGCACTGTAGACCTTCGATAGATGACAGCCTCGTTTCCAACATGCTAGTTCTACGATAACCTTCCATTATAAGGTGGTATGAGACCGCAACCTAAAGCGAAATAATAAGCAACAGCCTAACATTAGCTAAAATACAACAAATTTGGTGACAATAATAACTTTAGCTACAGCGTGAGGTCAATACGGTTATCACCATCGCGGTGCCTACACACCATATTTTTATTATGGCAATGAAACTTATCATATAGCATCTGTTAGCCGAAACAATAAGATCTTGAAATTTTTTCGGTTATGTTGCCTTCCGTTTAGACAATCTACTAGCTAAGAAGTTTAACTAAAAAGCAGGCCTAAAAGTCCTGCAAATATAAGATTTTTGACCTTAACAGTAGTTTTTATTCTGGCAATATTCAGGTGCGCAACAACGATATAAGTGCCGCCTAATATTAAAAATTTTATGTTTATATGTGCGAACATTAAATGTGAAATAAATGTTTAAAGTTACTAAGTGGCGGCCGACGGACAAGACCTATTTATTTCAATAGCAAAAGGTTGTGGACAAATTAAAAAAAAGTAACGAAAGTAAACGACTGAGCGTTTTAAGATCACTTGGGCTCTTGGAGGTTATGGCAGCACGAGGATAGTTTGAAAATCTACTGAATCGAGTTTGTCTGAAAAATCATTAGGAAGATAAGGGATCTAACAGCAGAAACAAGCGCACACTTTTGGCTTTGAGATCGGTTGTATCGTCATTGTGGTACCGGTTCACGGAAAAAAACAACACCTTACTGTTTCCGAAAAAATAGCTATTTTTTTTATGATATAGCGGTACGCACTCGATCCGACCATATTAACCCGATTCAAGCTGTCTGCAGAGGCAACGCAAAACAGCCAGGTAATTATTTACTGCTACGGTACAATAGTTGATGCATTGAAGGTGGAAGCTTCACTTACGGACCACCTGCTGATGAAGAGTATACACTGCGCTTATTACATTTAAGGTCTGCGCCATGTTAGCACACTGACCAACTCTAGTGGACGAAATCCTATCTATTACGCAGCAAACCCACGTAAGCGAAGGAAAAGTTTTCTAGAACACTACACCAAAACCTATTGCATAGTCCACGTCTTTATTAACATAACGTATATATTGTGAACCTTATCTCGATGCACATCTCTATATATTGTAAAGACCTGCGTGACAATTTGTCCTCTTCGCTACCCTAGCCGTCGTTTAAGCCTGTTATTTAACTTGTTCCCTGACATCAGCTAAACACAGCGGTTCTTTGCACTGCCCTTCATTTGTTTCACGATCACGTCGATTTAGGCGTCCCTGCTTCGTGCACATCATTATCGCTGGGCTAGAACCCCCAACCAGAATCCGACGAGGGGCAACATAGCCAGCACAGTTGGGACAAACACTTCAATCCTTTCATCCAGCCTCCACCGCCGTAATACCTGTCGTGATGTTAACGAGCCCTTTTTCTTGGTGTCATTGGCAAAACGCGCCTCGATCCAAAGCAGATCCCCGTCATATGTTTGCAGCGCCACAATCTGCGAAAATCGAAAACGGGAAGTAGTACACCACAAGCGTAGGAATGATGTGTGACGCCAATTTCGTCGGGACTTATTTAATACGTGTTTGCTCACCCGTTCTCATTACTTTCTTTATTGCGTGTTTGGAGAATTAATGTTTCAAACAAAAATTTCGTAGTTGAAAAGATTTTCACGCGTTACTACCGGGACACGTACCGAAGGCCACAGGCAGATTCGCGGTGGACTATACGATGCAAGAATGTTTCGTTACCTACCGAAGTTATCGAAGAAAATACGCCACAAATACAGTGGTTATTGAAAGGAATTACCTCCGCGTTTGTTTCATAAGCGACTAAAAACTTGTCGCAATGAAAGGTGCTGTGGTTCCAATGAAGAAAAGTGCTCCAACCACTTATCTAAGAAGAGTAAACACTTTCTGAGGGCAAATCTTGTAAGTTAAACATAAAAGTGAAAGCAACTTCACAGATCCAAGAAACATCTTTCCCGTGGAGGGCTGTTTAGCAGCTCATTACTCATCCTGCTGCAGTTCCATTACTTTTCAACATTAGGATAAAGTCATTGTGTCGTCACTAGGTGTGTCAACGGAATCAAGATTCGCATCGATGGTTACACGTCATCATGCAAGTATGCCATGCTGAGTCAATGTGAAAACACCTTGCCCGAACCTAATATTATACGTGTGACATACACCCGAAGATTAGCAATAAAAAGAAGCGTGATTAATGCCAATGTGCCCAACGTGACCTCATACCTTTTATTCCCATAAAAATATATCCTTGAGTATATATATCCTTTAAGTGTGTGTACGAACACTTCTTCAATTACATATTTTTCAAAATATACTTTATGGAGGACCGAGTGAGCCGGACCTCTAGAAAATCGCCTGTTATCGTCTTCAAAAAGCTCGATACGGCTTTTGTGCGCCAAGCAGACATTTTTCAGTGAAACCCAACAAGATATAAGCAACGTAATGAATATTTCGCATTTTGTATTTTAATAAAGACATCTCAGAGTAAAAATTGCAAATAATACTAGCTACAAGTTCGATACTGTATTTATTAACTGTTGTAATGTAGCTACGTTAATTTATGAATTTATTATAACCAGCTTATCCATGATAAGTTGAAGACATCATATGGAAAGACACGCTTCACAATATACTACAAGAAATAGATAGTCAACTTCTGCTTTTAAACCTAACAACCTCGCTAAATCTCACACTTTTCCATATGCGTGATGTAGATGTACCTATAGATATGTATGTATGCATATAGGTATATTCGTATTACCGTAGGCGTGTAATAGCACTTGGATGATCGTTCGACAAATTTAGTCCGAATTTCATTGTTATGGTAGGTGCCGGATCTAGCAAACACGCTACCCCTGTACCATCGTTCGGATCAGAAAGACTGATAAACTCAAACACTCACCTCAGCATTGCTGGCGTAGATTTTTCGCAGATGCTCTTCGGAGCCGTTGTTTTTTAGAAGAACATTGAGGAGGACGGCGGCGTTTAGAAGGCGAGGTCCGGCGGTGGTCGACCCGTCTAAGTCGTCATTGTCGTCGTCGTCATCGAATTTCTCATACTTGGTCCTGTTTCGCATGTAGGCTCCGCGCTAGCGTTATTAAAGATCGTGAAATAAAGCAGAAAAAAATAACAGCACGTGCACAAAACGCTAAACTAACAAAGACTATGCATCTAAAAATGAACGGCATGAATGATGCGCTTAAGTTAAGAAACGTGCGTGTAGATTATTTACTCGAAATAAGCCTTCGGTCGTGCTACCATGTGATGAGTTACATACGCGTTTTCTCGGCTGCCCTCTTGCCTTAATGACATGGTGTGAAATGAGCTGAACATGGTAACGAGGCCAATTAAAAAAGATATCGAAACAGTTCTAAGAAAACCAACTAACACGCAAACCTGTGAAGATGCTATTGTAATGATACACTAAATACGTATTGGACAGATATTTGGAACTATTAGACCTCGTGTATATGTGTATGTCGACTCATAAATGCATTCGTCTTATGATAAGCGTACGATATAAGTATATATACCATAAAGCGATACAAATTCAATTGTATCGCTTTATGGTATATATATATATATATATATATACATACATATAGTTTTACTTCGCTCGCAAGATAGAGATTAAGTGGAACCTAGCAAATTATAGAAGAAAATGGTGCTATTGAAGTTTATAATTCACGCTCGGGCTATTTTTTATTCGCTTTCTATACTATTCGTGCAGGATTAGAAGGCAGATAGTCCTAGCACAATTTCGAATTAAAGACCGAGGAGGCTTGCAAGAACCTATAGCCCAAGATTGGACCGCCTATTCACACTATAAGAATAATTCCGAATTGCAGATTTTATCCAAGCTATACATCAGAGACACGTACGTAAACTCATGATTAGTCCGATTAATTATCCGTTTCCGATGCATCAATTTTCAACTTTGATAAATGGTACCAATTTATTGAGTCGGCACAACTGAAATTATCTCGCAGAACGGTAACGGTATGATTTATACCACGCAGCCGTGATAATCGAAGCTTGATATGTATGTAGGTTTTGATCATTTTTTGTTTATATGATCGCGCGCAATCTCTAAATGTTGACGTGTTATCATTTGTTTACGCTAATATTACTGTATTTAGAATAAATTGTAAATGTATTTACTAGACTGATCTCTGCATTCGAGACACTACAGAAAAAAATCAAATAACGGCCATTATGACCAATGGAGCGACCATTGTATGGGTGCTTCGCGGTAAATCGTGCGTTAACCCTGTTTCTCTTTCAACGTGCGCAAATAGCGTCGTCTCGTCGAAACCACGTATGGTCGGAGCCAAATTCGTCGAGTTTTGGCCACAGAAAATCTTTTGCCAAATATGTACAATAAAAACCCTGAACGGTTAAGTAAAGCAACGGATATCTCCAGGTCACGGCCTGCAATGTACAGTTGTCCCAGCTGCACAAAATGTCGTTCATAAATGCCATGCGTGACCTCGTCCTTCATATAGAACAATTTTGTTTTCTCTGAGCCAGTCAAATATAAATTTAATTTTGAAGTTATATTTTAGCTGCTCTTTGACCCAAACAGCGAACATACGACGTTTTAGATGGTCTGTTAAGTTGGCCTTCTTATGAGTAGTACTTATGAGACAGCGCGGTCTTACCGCAGCTTACGCCTGGTACACCACTATTGCGACCGCCAAACAACTAATTGTTCGAGTCAATAAATCCTGAAGGATGGATGCACTATTACTACAGCGCAGTGTACGATGCTATCGAAAATACTGGATCCTGAAAACCGTTTTGATACCAAAAGTTGATGAGTTCAACCTTTGATTCACGATTACCATCATCCCAGATTATCTTCTGATTCTTTACATCAAAATTCGGTTCTAATTCTACATCTCATTAAAAATTCAGTTCTTTATTCTCCTTCTGAGGATAGCTAAAGGTGACTAAAAGTGACGCTCGCTCATGTTAGCATCATACAGTAAATCATAATAGATAAGTACTTCTCGTAGACTTTGCTCGGCCCGACCCCTTTCAGCAAAACTCTACGAAAGAAATCAAAGAACTTTAACGTAATTTTATGCGCAGATTATCGAAATGCTTGAAGAAGCCCAGCAATCCGTTTTAAAAAGCAAACAGTGCCTAGTTCGTCCTTAGCACTTTCGCCCATCGAGGCAGATACCGTAGAATTACCTAAAATCTTATACTAAAGGCATTTGAGCAAGTAAACCTTGCTTAGCCGTATTAGCATTTTTTTGGTGGCAATTTATTCATTGAAAACGACTACAGCTGTACGCGCAAGGACTATACACTGCGATATGAACTTTATCGACGAACAACTTACAGCGTTAACTTCAGAATACGCAAGTAGCGCAAGCGGCTTATCAGCAACGACATCTTTCATCTGATCCAGGGTCCCATGTTGTTGTTGTTGCTGCTGTTGAAGTTTTCCAAAACCATTGATAATCTTCGACGCGATATCTTCACTCACGCTTTTGGCGTAAGCTGCACCCGTAAAAGCCGTAAAGACGACAATTGACAGTAATACTACCTTTGAAAACAATGTTTTGACGTCAGAGCAAGCTTTCATAGTCTCTACGTGTACTAATCTAGTTTTCTATCATTCGGACTTCGTTGTTGAAGACGCAAAATGCGATTATAACCAGATCCACTATTGCGTTGGATTATTGCGACATCAAAGTTCGTCATGCGAGCTCTGCCCTTCACTGGTAAAAATTTGAAGATATTTACATGCGTCTGTCTATCGGTATCTACTATAAAATTATTTGCAAGATTACACCTACAAGTAAACTAGATAAACTCTCTTCACGTTGATGTTAAGCGATTAGGTGTTCGGCGTTAGAACTTAATAAAGATGAAACATCTTTACGTTTTACGTCTGATACAACCTTAGTCGTGTGTTTCCCTAGACGGCTGCCCGTTTCCAGCAGGAAAAGAACTGTGCCCACGTTTGCAGTCGAACCCACATTATGTGCTCTAAAGTTCAGAATTCAAACATGTTGCTACTACACTAGCGCGGGGGCATTCGAACCCAATTGCTTACGATTTATTTTTCCTTATTGTATGTTAACTGAGTTGTGTCCGTTCTGTATTCTAATACTGTAACATGTAGTTCGTGTGACAAATTTATATTTTTTTTTGTCAACCTTTTTTACTTTTGTTCGGTATAATATATCAGAAATCCCGTCTAGAATCCGCGCCCTTTTGTCGCGTGTGCTTATTATAGCCTACAGCAGTTGTTCCTATGACAGGAAGCTCTTCACTTTTATCTTGTCGTCCAAAAGCCATCCCTATCATCTTTCCTGTTACGGGTTGACGGGCTGTATTGGCCAAGGAATTGATATCCTCATTTAATAGTATTCTTGACGTGTTCAATGATTTGAGACGCACGACAACTATAAGAAAAAAAAAAATACAAAATATTCGAACGGGGCAAAAGCAGAAGAAGAATTCGGCGGCACAAGTAAGGTTTGAACTAAGTAGATTTAAAGTTATTTTTGTACAAACAGACACGTGTTGAAATTATGTGTTTAGCGCACAAGCTTTGTTCGATTAGACAAAGAAACGATTGACATAAATTTATCGATGGGCATAGCACTCATTGGTGGGCACGTTTAGGCTTTGAGCGAGCTGTAAGCTAAACTACTAGTGACGATTCCACTATCATGATTATCACGTTCCTCTGTTGACTAAACGGTGATAATCATCACAGCGTAGCTTTGATGTGTTCAAGCACCCATTGCCATCGGCTCACGAGTTAACCCGAAATCTTCATCGCACTGAGCCTGCAGGTCTCTTTCCACCTTTCAAGTTTTGTTTCTTTCCTCTTTTTCTTTATACTAGTGTCTCGTCGACGACCGGCTCACTGTGGCGAGGCCACGACCAGCTGCCCCTACACTCGCAGCGGCTAGTATAGCGCCCAAAAGAGGAAAGGTGAACACGCTCATCAGAGCCTCGATGCTGAACGGAACAAGCAGTCGATCCCGTCGAGGTACTTATCCCATTGATGATCACCGAGAAAGACCCGGGCACAGCTAAATAGACAGGCGTAGTTGCATAGGCGACGAAAAAGTTAAGGCGGGTACCTTCATCTTGATCTGCGCTGACCGTATTCAGAAAGACCGCCTCCGCTAAGTTCTCTATCAGATAGCATTATCGAAATGTAAACACTCGCACAGACACATTGCCGCAGAGTGATACTGAATTATCGATGCGAGTATATTGCATCAGTAAACAAATTGGGTATTTTCGTGATGTCACAGTAAATAACACGTTTGGTTAGTAAGACGAAAGGCACATGGTGCCGTAGGTTCGAAACTGAACATAGGCACAGTTCGTTCCGTGGTGGAAGCAACTACGCGCCTGAAGCAATGCTCAACGATAGTACGGGACATTAATTTCCAACAAATTGGGTAGGCTGTCCTAGCTCGCAAACGCAACAAATATATCTTATCTGCATGCAGATATATCTTGTTTTATGTGCAGTACCTAATGTATTATGCATTACCTCAGATTACTGGCTTCCATCACGAAACAAACAGTATTTACGCTCGGATTCAAACATACACCACTATATATCTCTAATTTTATCAAGCAAACACGTTACATACTGCCCTATCATGAGGGTAAATCTAATACGAGAGGAAGATGGATGTAAATGAAAACGAAAACTGGCCCTCTTCTTTTAATCGGTAATTACTGGCAAAGTAAGGATTATGAAGAGTCGTAAAATGAGACACGGTAGATTAGGGCATACTTGCTATGGAATGCTAATGGCTTATCCAGCGGATACAACAACGGGTTCGTCAGAATGTTTTGCGCTCAGTTATAGATCTAAATCGAAGTTCAATGGATAACGGTATCTTTACGAAGCAACGTGCGGTTCGCGATAGCTTCAAAGACAAACGCACGATACCCCTTGCTAGTTATGTTCTTCTGCGAAGCGCGTATCATAGGGTACCATTGCAGATTATAAGAAATGTAACACAATTACAGAAGATAGAGCGACTTCTGTAAATGCGAGTTCAAACACAAGATGAAAAAAATAATTAAAAAAGAACAACACTAGCGATTCCATCCAATTGTTTTTGTTACGTAAATAATTCATTTTTTTAAATAACTAATTGTAACCCAGAGCATTGTTTACATCTAAAGGGCTTGCTGTCGTTGTTGGACAGTGATGTCTGCTCGGGCTTATATATATATATACACATATATGAATGCGAAATGGCGGACAGTTGCAAACTACTGTAGTGTTTCACGTGTTTTGTAGAGCAAAGAGAAAACCCGCATTTTCAAACTTGATACGAAAGTGAATCGTTTTTCTCTGCCTTCCTGCACCAAGCAGCTAAAGGTTGATAGGCCTTTTTCTATTTTTCTCTACTCGGCTAATGGTCGATGTTGTGGCCTCGAAACAGTTCCGTAATGAAAGTTGAGTTTAATAGTTTTCCTGATCATTGGGAACGACATCCGCCAGATTTATACAGGACCCTGGATTGCATAATACAGAAATCGGGTTAATGATTCAGCCAGTCTATTTCCTTTTCCTCATACTGTCATTCTGCATTGCGCCATAGGCAAATTTGCTTTCGGTTCGCTTCATGGCAGGTCATCACATCACCTCACTTATTCCGTTGAAATATCCAGACTGATTTATTTGCCTTTTTTGATATGAAAGTATTTGCTGGTAGGAATAAATATTATATGCGAAAATGAAAATTATATTATAACGGCTGATAGACTGTTCAGAACGACAAGTCTCTCCGAAGCATGCCTGTATTCTGCTTGGAAAGGTCATATTATGGATAGTGTGAGATTTTAAGCTCCACATTTCGAAATACAGTTGAATCTCGAAACATATACTTGGATTTTACCGCCATTTTGAATCGATGTTTTACATTTAATCGATTATATATATCCGGTTCGTTGTCTGTCCTGATGTACTTCCGCACCGCACACGCGTCCATCTTGTCTTGGCATCCTATGTGCTTTTTTTATTACCTATAATATTATTTGTCCATGGTAATCATAATCATTTATTTGTATCTGACAGTGTAAGCGCTCATATATATATATATATATATATATATATATATGAGCGCTTTCATAATCATTCTTAACAAAAATAGCCCTGAGTAGCTGGTATTGCACGATGAATGTGACCTTCATTTTATTATGTACATTATAACGACTCATTTATTTCCCAAAATTTAGCTGCTTCAGATAAGGTCTGACGCGCACTATCAGTGTATCTTCGCCCGAGTCAGTGTGAAAAATGCTTTGTCAAGTGTGTCTCTGAAGCCAACTAACTTCAACTCTTACTGTATCTTTTATTAGAGGTCAAGATAGATGTGTACATTCGTCTGTAAAATGCGTTATGGTGACATACACAACACCTTCAATTCTACTTCAGCTTCTTTATAATTGCAACACAAGCAACAGCAATTAACAACAAGCATATCAGCACGAATAACAAATACAGAAAATACTCATCCATGAAGTTTCAGCTGAGAACGTAGCACAAAAAAATCAGCCTAACTCATTTCCACGTTTCTCCGCATGAAATCCAACGTTGCAGTGTTTTCATAAGCACACTTGATAGCTAACCAACGAAATTGCGGTCATCATCAGAATTCTGCCTAGAAGAATATGCCTCGTACAACGTAATGTTATTGTTAACTGTCTTTTCGCCTTGTGTCACAGCGATGCTCCCAGCTAAGCCAGTCTACCCCCACCACTCGTCCAGAAGGTTGTTTATTGTCGACGTTTTGCTCCGCCGAATACTGCAGTGAACGCGTGTTCGTATGGACGCTATGAGCTGTATCTTGCGCCACCCTCCCGAGCGTTTTTTGCCCACATTTCTACAGTTCGTTAGTGCAACAACTATAACGGAACACCTCTGCATACACATGCACAGACGAACAGACAGACACTCAACATCCGCACACTGCCGAGCGTTTCCAAAGTGGGCAGTATGTTAGGGGTCATGCGCAGGTTCAGACTAAACGAAATGCTACACACACGCAAGTAACATGTGAATAGATATGTCTATTCTTGGCTGCAATGCAAACAGTCTGGTGTTCACCACCGCCAGCGTCATTTGCGGTGTATGATAGCCGCAGCATCGAGCATCATTGTCCGAAACCGCAGTATTACTTTCATTTCCTAGAGATGATTCACCCTCACTTTTGGCAGTCGCGGCTGCGTCCACGTCCTTTCTACGAAGATTAATGCTCGCCCCAAAGATGATTCAACATAGAAGGCATTGGACATGATCTAGATGATGACTGAAAATACTCTGGCAGAATACAGCCTTCAACGTCGGTGAAAGGCGGCCAGTGCGTCTTCAGCTGTCGCAGGGGCAACATGATGATTTTTCAAGATGTAACGGACTGGCAGAAACGGGCTTATCAGGAACTCGGAGAAACCCCCGAGGTACGCCGAAAGCTTCTTACCGAATTCCGTTCGACAGTGTCGGAGATTCGAGAGTTCCGACCGCGTCTCGATGAGGATTTTCTGTTGAGATTTTTGCGTGCGAAGAAATTCAATCTTCAACGAGCCGTCAAGACATATAAACGCTACTTTCGTATTAGGCTGGTTGATCCTGAACGCTTCATGCCCATTGGCAAAGGACCCAAGGATTATGCTGGCGCCTATGAACTCAAGGTGGGCACTCTCCTCAAGCAGCTTAATCCACTCGATGGTACAACAACAATTATTTGGAGAATTGGAAATTGGACTCCAAATTGTGGATTCGATCTACGTGACATTTTTACGCCAACTGCTATGGTTGGTGATTTAACATTGGAGGATCCTCAAGTGCAAGTGAATGGGGTTCGTTTTCTTATTGATCTAGAGAAGATGCACTGCTCTTACGTACAGTACCTACCATTCTCGGCTATAAAGGTTAGTTATTATAGTCTAAATAGCTTTGTGAATGTCTGCGGGAATCTTTAAAGGCAATAGATTAAAATTAGTAACATTTACGTGGAATGCTTTGTAGTAAGTAATAAGGGCGGACGACCATTTTTAACACAATTAGTATCAATGGATGGCTAGAAAAAAAAAAGCCCTAATGGGTGTCTAGTTTGTGCATACCTAAATGTACAGAAAGTGCTTCTCCTGTACAAAAGGGACGAAATTCATCTAAGATAAGACTGAGCAAGTAGAATAAAAATTACCATTAATTAATTTTCATTAACTAGAGTTATTATTGAAAACAACCATAGCAGTTTTTGTGATACCATCTCTTTTGGATGGATTTTCATTTTGGTGAGGTTATTCAGCAGAGGGTCGGAAACGTCAAGAAAAACGAATCAAATAAAGTAGAGTTTATTACAGAATTATTATTAGAGAAATAGCAATTAGGTCAAATAAGATGTATCAGATGGTATCGCTACATCCGCTCTCCCCTACAGGCAGCATATAATCTATAATATAAATCAACAAAATTCATCATATTGAGCATTATGTTTACCTATAGATTTTGTTCCAATCTATGTGTCTACAAGAATTAGCATCTCCAAGTTCTATAATATTGCGTTATGATTGCTTTATGTGGATGATTGTTATAGGTCTTCTTGTATACTGTACACGTCTAACGTCTGCGCTCAAGCGCACCTTGGATAATATATAGTACAGGCACATATGCCTTCCCATTGCCATAACATTCCTCCAGTCGGAAAAGCATTCTCTCAATATTGTTTGCACATCTTTTTTATCTTCATAGGCCTTGGTGATGGCTCTACAAGATGGCTACCCCGTTCGCTTCAAAGGTGTCCACGTTGTGAATAACACTGCAATATGGGATCTCATTTACAGCGTGGCTAGACCACTGCTCGGGGCTAAGCAGAGGGCCCGTTTCCATATGCACGGCCGGGATATGGCGTCGTTACACCGCTTCATTCCAGCTGAGATTCTTCCGTTCGAGTACGGTGGCACCGCTGGTCAGTCTACCCATAAGTGGATCCTCAAACAACTTTATGAGCGTCACGATAAGTTTGTGCAAAATAGCTACTACGGATACAATGTGCCTAAGACATACAATGACTGCGCTGATCATGAGTCAAGCTGATAGAGCATTGACAATCAGATCTAAGTCTCGGGTCAGGCGTTTCGCATAATGCTTACACAAAGTTGTCTCCAGATTTATGTCAGGTACCGGTAGGCGGTTTAATGCGAATACTCAATAGTTTTTTTTCGATATACATCGTTGTATGCAAGTACATCAGGACCATTGCGTAATGAACCTGCCACATTTCTAACCGACGCTAAGCTTCTATTAGTAAATGTTTGGTTATCTTTAGCTAGACATGCTAGATTGTTGATATGTGTATTCAATTTGTTAAAAGCTCAATCGGTCAAATTGGAGAATCAATATTGGAGATCGTTAGATAGTTTCGTATAGTGATTTTTTGCCGGTCGAACCAGACTCATATTACAACTGCATGATGTGGAAAAATATCAAGATTAAGTGTAGTCCCGCTATAAACTACATAAGAACTTACCACAAGCCACTTATACTGTGAGTCGGTAGATTTAGCTAACGGTGCAACAAAGTATATATATGAAATATATCAACAATTTATAGTCATCTTTTTCTACTATATGATGGAAATATTGGCGCAGCGCCTCTCTCTAGACTCGACAGCTTGATATTTAATCGAAACTCTGCACATAAAAACAAAAATACTTAACTACCGCAATAAACCTGTAAGTCAAGTGAGTCATAGTACTACACTCATTCTCAGTTTATAGTTTATAGTTTATAGATGGTTACCACTTATATGTCGTACGAAATTAATCTTTATGTCTTGGGCTGTGTCAGTACGTGAATCTCCTAAATTATGTTTGCTAAACGTTGCCTTTCATTGGCAACGCAAAATATTTGAAGTCTTAACGGTTAACAGCAAAACGAGTTGACAATTGATACAAACTGGTTTCATTACTGGTTAATAAATAAATATTGAATTAAGCGGCATAAAAAAAACACCAAAATCTATTTCATCTTTAGATATTAACACGGCTTTCAAGCCACCGAAGCAGATCGCGCTCTGATTTTATTTAATGATATGATTAATCCAATCTCTATATACACATATAACGTGGATTATAGAAATGGGTAACAGATGTAGTTCTAGATATCATTGGGCGACCTCCAGTGGAAATACAACATAGTTATATCATTTAGAAGACTCAACGAAAGGTTCGACAACTATGAACCTATTTGGATATACTCCATATTTTGACTAGGCACACTATATACATATAATGCTATCATAACTGAGGTCGACTATCAGTCGATGTAGCCACTGTTGTTCTATCATAAGCGGCACCCTTGCACCTTTGAGTACTTAATGCGTATGTAAACTGTGATTCTAATCGTCGAAGAAAGACCTAAAGGCTACTAAAAGTAAAATAAGATAATAAAAACGTTCTACTTCATTCGTTTATCACATTGTGCCGCATAAGCGAAATAAAATAAAGTAAAGCAGATCTTCTTTGCATTAGCTATCCACTTCATACCTTTACCTGTAGGCAGAATGGACTGCGATATGTCTTGTCTCCCACTGGTTCCAAATTTGTTCGTAATCTTAAATTATTATCTTGTCTTATCCTCTGGAAAAAAATCAGGATAATATTTTTGCCGTTAGAATTCACTAGGTCTCCTCTAGATCTCTTAAAAAGCTAACACGGCAAATATAACATTTCATAAAACATGCTACTTGGTATCTAATCAACACACGATGGAGAAAAGATACGCTGCATGATGAATTGTAAATATCTGAACGACATAAATACTACTGAAAACAACCGAAAAATCACCTAATCCTTAAAAAAATTATGTGCAAATAATCGCGTTAGAAAAACACTGTGCAGAAGCCTTAGCTAGTAAAACATCGCTTTTAATGCGCATGACCAATAATGCGGGTCAAGTACCCGAATTACGAGTATACGAAACAAAAAGAAAGAAGTCTGGCAATCCTGTTCAAACTTCTGTACTGTGTAAACTTCAGTTGAGAATGTCATTCAAAAGAGAATCTGCGGCGGCAAAGAAAGAGTCATAGAACAGAAGAAAACAGTACAGTGTTGTTAATGCATGGAACCACATAATTGTGGAGATTATAGTAAACATTTGGCATTATAAAAAGTGCTAAAGTAGTTGTTCCCTGGCATTGAATGCTATTGCGAAAACTTTTCTTTCAAACGAGACCTATCATTCAACTGATTTGCTCCATGCAGAAAAAAGTAGATTATGTTCGTTGTTCTAATATAACCTTGGCGAGCCTGGGCATAAAAGCGTTGGGGCAGAACTATGTTTTTGTTAGGACAACGTCGGTGGAAATTTTATTTGGAAAAAATATGTGGACATTGTTGTAGTCTCTGGAAATATAGCCTAACTTGGCACATAAGAATTTTGTTGCAAAAAACGATGCACATATTTATGTGGGTTTTTGTTTTAAATGAGCCTAAATCTTTTCTCACTAAGACCGTTTCCAAGGCCATATAAGTTGCCTAAAATAAAATGAAGAGCCATATTACAGCACGGATTGGGATTCTATTCAAACGGTTAGCATTAGCAAGTAGTGAAATTAACAGAAGCTAATACACTTAGCTGAGGATCAAATCCTAAGCGGTCACTTGCAATTGGAAATGATTAGAGACGGTGAGCTGAAAATATTACGGTGATGTCTTAGTAAGCACCTAATAAATCAGAAATGGAAACGAAGCTTTTTGTATAATAAAAATCGCTAACATAATATATTCAGCTTGTGTTGAAAAGTTAGGTTGGTATGAGTGGGAACGCCAGCCTCAACTAACTTCCCGACATGCCGTCTTTCATATTGCTATTACCATTGGCTACTTTCAGAAATATGCATTGTCGCAAATAAAATGGTTAAATAATTATAAAAAGACATGTTACACATAGCTCATCCTATTGTAGGTTCTCATAAAGACCGTCGGTCCTTTAAAGGAAAATAGAGAAATAGTTTATGACAAAAGTTCCTGCCAAAGGGTCTTGGAAAAACCCATATTCGAACACTAAAACAAGCGCTACTGCCTTTAAAGCTTCTCAAAACATTTTAAATTTGTTAGGGGCAGGTGATTCCACTCAAATTTGCGACACATTATTCCTAACTTGAATAGTGCGGGTGCTAATAGAGATTTCAGGAACAGACTGGTTGATGTCAGCGATTCGACGCAGGCGTACACCTGAACCAATATTCAATGACCAGGCACAACTTTGATCATTTAGATATACCAAACGGCGCCGCCTCTCAAAAAAAGGGTACAGTTTTCAGTTTCTATCTCTTTCGCTCCTAACGAAGGAGCAAATAAACTTTTTGTTTCAATGTTTATCTAAAACACTTTTGTTTCACTTTTAATTATATTTAGCCTATAGCACGGATCTAATTTACTGTGATGTTTTTTAAAATCTTTACAAATTCATCCTTGAGCTTCCGAAAGTTGAGTACCCTAATGTCAAAATTTGTTTAATTCGGACAAAGAAACCAAATACCAGGAAAAGAGGCAAATGGCGTCACGAAACCAGACATCAAAGCCAGATTGTACATCAGAGACCAGTAATCTGAATGTTACTTGATTCCCCTCTGTCACCACTATCTAATTTACAGACTTTCCTATGCGGCGATAGCCCAAGCCCCCACGTACAATGTATCCCTTCAGCTATCAGATCTAAGTCTCAAGCAGGTTAAGTTGTAGCGACAGAAAATAGACCCCATCGGAGACCTCCAACAAAAGTAGAATAGGCGGCTACTAGGTCGTTAGCTTGAATCCAGATCAAAAGGCTCTTACAACACATTGCCTCTAAAGAGTACAGTAGCTATTTGCTTACAAGGCTGTTTTTTTCTTGGCATCGTCGCTTCCCTTGGCTAGAAGGGGTCCGACAAATGTCTGATTTTTCACTCAGAGAAGCAAGGAAATCCTACGTTACAGACGATATGACTCAAGCTCTTTAGTGAACGGCAATAAAGAAACATGCTCGCTAAATCTTTGATGCTCCAGACCATTTGCTGCGTCTATGGACGTCAATGGGCGGCAAATTGAATACAGCTCTGCTTCCATCTTCATATGAAATTCTATCATAAGCTTGTGCAGGTATGTTGGTGCTTGATAACTCGTTAGTTGACTGGGTTACAGTGCGCGCCCGGGCTAAAAAAATGATGAAGAAGTGTCTTTAGTCTGCAAATGGAATGGCGGAATCACGTCGTCAACGGAACTCATTTACCAACACAGCACGCTGCCGTACCGCTTGCTAACTGCTACACTGATGCCATTAACCTTCATTAACTGTCAAATAAGTGTCCATATTTGTGAGTGAATACATCTACTGTCGAGGCATTCTCCGATTCCTCTAAGGGGGATTTATATTCCAGTACTGCAACAAAACGCGTGGCTTAACATTGCTACTTCTTCTGCTTTCGAGACGATCGTTGTCATCGTAACATCGAGCGAGAAGCATGGTTGATGGTAAATTAGTGAAAAGAACTTTTATTGTGACGCCTAGCTCGAGCTTTGCGTCATTGTGTTGCTGCCGCTCGAGCTTGCCTTCCCCTTACGCTGTACGACAACCTTAAATACCACATTCATCGAACTTAATGCGTAAGTGAACAAAGACGGGGGCACGCAGCCGAGGCGGCTGTTACTGTCGCAATTACGATGGCGGCTGCTTATTCCGTCGAGGTGTCGAAACGGCGCCACGAGCAGGCGGACAGAAAAAATGGGGAGAGTGAACACCGGCCTCGCCACTAAGTGCAACACGAGTGGAGCGGCCGACCAGGCGGCTAGGTGAGCTAGTTCTGCTTGTCGGCGAGCAGTTGCCGGTAGTGACCGGCTCATTCGAACCGCTTGCACCTGAGAGTGTAAGTTAAAAGGAGACGCAGACGGTTTTAGCACTGCTCGTTCATCCAGTCCACTCCAGATCTAGCTGAAAGTCCCGTTGAAAATCGAGGGTAAGGGAGGGCGCTGGTTGCACTTCTCGGCAGATGCTCCACCATCGGCAGATGCTCCGCCACATCGTCATGCTTCCTCCTACGAAAAGGGAGATTATGGGGGCGCTGTCTGCAGTGGTTCTACAAGATCCGGCGCCATGCTGACACCCTAGGGAAAGAATCATAGAGACACTCGGTAAGGAGGGTCTGGGGATGTGGGGGGTCACTGTAAAGAGTGGTGAGGTAATGGGTGACCGGCAGGGGCTTTGTGACTCCAGAGAGGAGCGCAAGGGCGGCTCGCGCGGGTGCCTCTATTGAAGGGGGCCAAGTGCTGCTCCTGCCACCGCGGCTGTTGTCGTCAGCGCGGCTGGCTAAGCTTGCGCTCCGCGAGCTAAGGTAGCCCGGAGCGGAGTTCGTCGTCGGAACTGATCTAGCTTGCGGATCACGGTAAGTGACAATCAGAAAAAATTCCAATATTTAACGTTTTAGTCAGAATTTTCATGCCCCATATGCCAAAAAATTGACCTCGGTTGGGGGATTTTTTTTAGTCCGTTCTAGTCACAAAACAAATCGAAAGAGGTGTTTATTTTTGCAGAAACACCCAAAGTAAATGGGGTTGCGGTAGGCCTAGAAATGTTTTATTGTGCTAAGCTGTAGGCGTCGGATAGCTATGACAGTTTGCGTCAAGCTAGCCAACTGCCGGTAGTATTGACCTATTTTGGTGGCAAACTTGAGAAAAATTTGTGGAAACCGAGCAAAATTCCGCAGTTGACCAGTAGCAAAATGGCGGACCATTAAGAGAAAAAAATCTGTTGATAGTGTTGCTGACTTCCTAGCCGCTGAAAAGATGTGTGGAAAAATCCACTAGGCCACTAGGAATAATGCCATTAAAATGCGAATTTGAGCAAAAATTTACGAAAGTTGTATTTTTTTCCCGCAGATGTCTGACAGCGAGGGTGCGTCGGCTGCAGCGGAGAAGAAGCGCAGGGGTCGCCCGAAGAAGCCTGACTCGGATAAGGCCCCCACAAAACGCAAGGCGGTAAATATCTTGGGAACATTTGCGCACAAAAATAGCTAATTTTTGCTAAAAAACTTGACCCGGCACGAATTGTAAACTTTTCGTTAACTTTAATTTTATATATTCTTTCGGGACCATACTTGGCTAAGTAGAATACCCGTTGACATCTGCTGTTAGGTATTGTTTTCTATAAAGCGAGTAATGATTGTGTTTTTTAATTTTTGTTCTTAATTTTACTGCTATGCCGAATGATCATTATAAACGATTTTGCCGAAAAATAAATCCTACCCAAGTACAAAATATTACTGCTGTTAAGTACGGCAGGCATCCGCCATGTTGTCTGCCCTCGCCGACGCACCTTCCCTCACCAGCGCGGTCACAGTGTCGGCATTCACATGGTTACAATAAGACCCTACGGCAGTGATCAGATACTGTATAGACTAGCCACTGGGCTAAAGTTATCTAATTATATAGTTTCCATATGATACTGTACGTCATAGAATTTGATGTTTGACCTCGGTGATCTATTAATCTATGACGCGTAAGCCGCATTCTTAATGCAAGGCTTACCTATGACAGCTGTTGTTTTTCGGGCAAAATGGGCGTCGAAAACACGCACATTCGACATAATGGCTTTACCACTACTTCAGCGCTAGAAAAACAACAAATAGGACTACAAGGATCAAAAATAAAACAAAGTAACGCTTCAAACCAATTGCTTGCCAAGCCATGCTGCATTCATCTAAACAGGTGGTAATCCGGAGGCGCGGTGTCTGGGTTGAATATAATCATGTTGCGCTCGAGATGAAAATTCCTTCAGAACATTTTTATTCGATATGCAGAAAATGCTTTATAATAGAAAACATGGTGAACGCAGATAGCGCCACCTGTACGGCCCACAGCTCGCTGCTGAGTTGTTTCATAAGTTCACCGTGGATTTTGAATCGGTTCAAATTTTGGCGCCAGAACAAACTTGAGCGAGGGGAGAAGAGCGGTTCTTCTCTATACTTGTTGTGTTTCGGCTTTTGGCGGCGTGTTCGACGCGATTACACGTTTCACACAAGTTGCACAAGTTCCAAAAATAAAAATCTCAGATGTGTATTTTAGGTCGGTTTTGAAGCTCTCTTTTAGGAAAAGCTGAATGCAATCCAAGTTCTTAAAGGCCTTTTTTGTGGGGTACACGGACTTAATACTATAGCCTATTGCACGGTCTGATTTGTGGTTCGCTCGTTTTCGAGGTGGTGATTCCAGCGTCGAAAACTATTTCGTCTCGTAGTTCTCCCGATAAACAATAAAAGCTCAATCACTATTGTTAAGATTCATAGTGGTTAACTGTTGGTCATATCCGGTCCTACTAAAAAATTGTGCCTCTGTATTCCACGATGGAGGACATTATTAAATGCTTCAGAATGCATTACAACTTTAATGATCGCAAAAACTGAATTATTTTTAATTTATCTGTGTGATGCTTTTATAGCCTTCGGGTGGTGGCTCGGGTGGTAAGAAGGCCCGTGGCCGACCTAAGGGCTCCGGTAAGAAACGAGGACGAAAGCCGAAAGCTAAGAAAGAGGAGAAATCTGAAGACGATGACGGTCAGGAATAAACGATGATCAGATATATCCAATCATCGCATAGGACAGATAGGACGTTGGTATTCCTGATGTCCTCGAGCATTTAACAAAAACAGAAATCACGAGCCGCTGAAAAGAAGGACAATGTGATCACAACGCAATCTGAACTTCTGCAATACATCGGAATAGACAACTAAATAAAACTCACTCTGTCAAATTAAATTAAACAATTTTTATTTCGTTTGCCATATTATGATGGCACAAAATTATCGACAAAATATTACCTTTTAAAGAAATGGTACTTCCGACTAAGTGCCAGTGTCTTCGACGTAAGACGTGAACGCATTCGCATTAAGCAAAATGACTTACTCATCCTGACCCGTGCCTTATGAACAGCATGTCATACTATTCCTATACGAATAATTATATTACCGTGCCACACGTGCTATAATTGCCCATTGTGGGGGTATCGGCGTAGACGGGGTTCAAAGAACGCAAAGTATCGGTAATGTTACCACTCATTGACTAGAGCATCATTTAAATTACAATCAACCTTTACGTTCAGTTAGGGAGCCATGCATGAATACCTTTAAGTTAAAAGGCAGAACTAATACCAAGGCAACTAACTTTTCGTTTATAAATCTACTGTTAGTCGCTGATGGAAGTGTTTCTATTGAAACGATGAACAATCTGTTCTAGACCTAAAATATCTTGTTTTGTTAAAGTTTAAATATTGTATTGAAGAGAAGCCTATCAATTGTTCTCAGCTTGGAGCGAAGGTCTTGAATTACATTTTCGAATTCACGAATCAAGTGATTTTCTAACTTCTACCGTCAGTGGTAAGATTCGATGATAACACTTCTCGTTTACGAAGTCTTACTGATTTATGTTTACTACTTTTTTTGCTGTTGAAAAACTAAATTTGACAATAGTATGTAAATAATAGGAATAGAGAGGGTTAGGTTAGGTTCATGATGCATGAGACATTTAAAGTAAATAACCTCAATCACTTGAAGTGTAAATTAATTCACAGCACATTTTCTTATACATGATACTGTACTTGCTGGAATTTATTCTCTATATACATATACAAATATGATTCCATTTATATTGCCATAAGCACTTTACTTTTCAACGTTCATATGTGTCCCATGCGTTAACATTTCCTCGTATATTTTCCCTGTTCTTTTTATTTACGTGCTCCTGCGCAATACTTTAACTTACTTCTGATATATACATATATGTATATATATGTCTTTGATGCAAGAATTACTACTCGTTGCTGTGATAATGCCGATATGTAACGATGATTCCTTCATTCTCATAATGATATTCGTGTAGAACTTATAAATTAGCATTATCTTGCCAAAAAATGATATTAACTTAACAAAACTACAATAATAGTAATAATACCAATCCAAATTACTTCAATTCATCACACTGTCATCTAGAGCAACCGAACAGCAATAATTAATGTAACCACTGTTCAACAGTCATCTTCGTCTGTACTAGAACTTCGATTTAATAAAGACCTACAGTTGAAGCTAGAATCTCTCAAGACATACATACGCACCTTGTCAAATGCGCACTCTGAGGCGTTATATATACACAGTCACATACTCAAAGAGTTTTTTGCTCGAAATAATGGCATTCGAATCTTTTCGCACTGATGCTAAGCGTCCGATCAGCGAGTTCGCTGTAATTTTTTATAATTCTAAATGAAATGTTTTGGCAGAAGTGCCTAGCTGTCCTCATTTACCTTCTGCATATAATGTTCACCGGCTATCACCGGGGTCATCAACATAGCTATCACCACCATAGTCATCATGATCACGGGTCTTCCTTCAAATTCCCGGGGTTACTATGGCTCGAATGTAAGGTTTTCTGTCGAACGGAGTCGAACACCTATTGCTTCGTGTCAAGAGACTTAGCTTTAGGTGGGTAAAAATATATTGAATGTACTCGTTCAATACTTTTCGCTTTTTGCTCAGAAGACATCTGACTTTTTTAACAGTCATACACACGCATTTGCTGATCAGTGGAAATAGCGAAGATCCATGGAATGCTTGGGTGTAGAGAAAATAACGCTAAAAACAAACCTCAGATAGATAAAAGGTAAATGATCAACAGACGTCTCTTTACTGCTGATGCTGTTGTTGCTGAACCTTCCGCTGTTGCCGTGAACGGAAAATCTCATTCGATAGTTGATTAGGGAAACCATTTTCCTCATTTTCTGAGTCGGAGTTATCGCCTCCTCCTCGTGGTCGTTTTTGGCCTTGACCAAAATCGACGGGTTTAAGCACGTGCTCAAAAATCTTCAAAGTCAAGCCTATGGAAATGATGTAAATAAACATGAAATTAAAAAAAATAGGTGAGTATGCTGAATGATATTAAAATGGAGGCCGACAAATACGTGTTCATTTGATTGCTATGCAGTAGGCTTAATGAAATTGCATGAAATCTTTATTATCTCTTTATCCAAACTATTATATATATATATATATATAACGTTTCCGCCCGTTCACGAATTTTTAATAATATGAAAAAAAATTTTTAAAAAAATACAACAAACGCACCATTCTGTGCCGCGTCAGGTTCGGGCATTTTCTCAGGCAGATTCATGTTCATAAATATGTCAATGAGTTTGTCAACTGCTACGAACGGCCCATTGAATGACGTTGGAGGAGGAAGGCGGACCATTAATTCGGCGGCTGCCGGTGGCGCTGGGAACACACCTCCTGGGACAGGATGAGAGCCGTTGGGACACATCTGAACACAGCAACAGGAAACCATGTTTATATTATCAAATAATACTTTGTTTTAAATTTAGCACAACTAAAACAAATTTGTAATGACATATGTAGCAAGGAAAGCATAACACTAATAGTATTTCTAATTCACAGTCAAATCATATAGACGGAAAGATATGCAACTGTCCCCACAATACCATCTGAGATGCGGAATCTGAGTTAGTTGAAAGCAGCATAGTGTATATCAATACAAGGTAACCAGTTACGCCTTATATTTTGCTTTAAACCATGAATGCTGCATTTTTCCCACCGTTCCGCTTACCTGTTTAGGTTTAAAAGGTATCATCTGGAGAACATCAGGGCGGAACACCTTCTCCTTATGAGCTTCTCCAGCATCGAGAATTGCCCCTGCCACTAAACCTCCGGCTAATGCGCCCCTATTTTTCAACAATAGCTCTCGATAGCCCATTGTGATTAGCTCAGCCGGTGAGCAAGGCACCAGTTCTAGAAAACGATACCTGGAGAAGCCAAAAAAAATGAGAACAGTGACTAGGTACATAAGATACTCGTTGAAAGCATTTCCCCTTTTCAAGGGAACACTTTCCTGATTGCCCCTCTTTTAACAAAAATGCTTATGGGGGTATTACTTTAATGCATTTAGATATGAGTACCTGTCAACAAGTAAAGCGGTTTCTTTTCCTTCGAATTCTTTGAGTTTCTCGATAGCAGCAGCACGACGCTTCTCTACCTTGAGAATTGAGGTTAGGTCACCAATGTGGGATTCAAACTCCAGGAATTTATTCCAGATATCCAGAGACTTTTCCGCAGAGAGTTGGCCTGAGGTGAGTACACGCTCAAACAGGACTCGGGTGTTTGAATCATCTGCGAAAAGGTTGGAAAAATAATATCACTTGTCAGGTTAAGTCAACCACCTATAAGTTAACCAAATAGAAAATCCTCAATGTCTGCGATGAAATAACCCGGATGTTACAATATATTACACTGCAAAAGTTTTAACTCGAAACAAGCAGTTCCTTACCATTCTGATGGGATAAATAATCGATGTAAGCAAGAACATAGTCAGAATTCCCACCGTATTTTTTTAGCCCAAGCTCAAATATCTTGAACGCAATCGTTTTGTCCTAAAATAGATCACGTTTGTGGTTTAGTACATAAACTTTTCTATATAATGTCTAATCGATACTCATTTCTAGGCTTTAAGTGTTTATATAAAATAGGGAACCAGGTCTTAACCTATGGACATTGATCTAACCTATTTCTCAAGTATTTTGAATAGATAAGTTATATTTTTCCATACCAAGTTACACCAAGTAATGCAAATTAAAGTCAACGTAGAACATACACACCTTACTGCAATTATACTCCATAAGTGCTGCAGCCACGTAAACATGATGGTTGGACCGTTCATCTTCTCGAGCTTTCTTAAACACTTGTCTAGCGCTCTTGATGCCCTCAGCTCGCCGAGCAAACTTTAGATATTGTACATATGCCAATGTCGGATCCGAGTCGCGAATGTCAATTAGACGATTGTAGATATCGTGGACTTTCTTGTGGTTGTTACGACCTTCCTCGAAATCCGCGTATGCAAAGTACAGCAACTGGCAACGACACAATAGACCGCTGATTGCACGTTCATACATTGTGGCTGCCTCTTCAGCGTATTGTCGTCCCAACGTGGGATCACCCCGATCTGCAGCAGCTCGAGAACTGTTATCACAGGTTGGTTAGAGAAAAACGAATACAACATTCGCTACCTTAATCTATTCCATGGCTTCTTTTATGTGGACCCAGCACTTATTGAGACACTTACTCACAGACCCATATCCAAAATGAAACTGATACGTACCGTTCATCGAGAAATTGAGCAGCTTGCAACCAGATGTCGGCATGATGTCCCAAGCAGAGTAAGCACTGTTCATAAGCGAACATCACTCGTCGTGTGACAAGAGCCAGATCTTCGGACCGTAATGGGTTAGATTTCTCCCACGCGATCAACTTCTTCCACAATTCAAGCTGGCGCATCTCTTCCGGAGTACCCTGTAGATATCAGGAAAAACAAAACAAGAAGCATTAGCGCGCAAAGTAGTGAATCTGGTTGGGGTCAGTAGCTCACCAAATATCACCTCTTTATGTCAGAAGGATGCAACTCTCAAAGTTTTATTGAAGCGATACTCGACACTTGTTATATCCTACAGATAATCAATAAAAACAAACTACATACTTTTAGACATTGGTGAAAAAAATTGAAATATTAATTTACCTGTGGTGGAACTGAAGGCATGTTTTTATTAATTCCTCTCGAGTGAACCTCGTATTCTTTAGAAACCCGGCGAGCATTCATGTAATCTCTGCTGCGGTCTGAAATCATCTTTTCGGCTATCAGCGGATTGATGTTTTGTTCGTACGTGACATAATCTTTCCATAGCTGCTCGATGTTCGTCATAGGATTGTGAACCTGAAGAATTCAAGAAGAAACTCATAACTGAAACTAACGCAATTATAAAGCGCTGGAGAGTCCATCTCTAATAGAAATTCGCTCGCAGAAAAACGATTGCTATTTATTCTGCTGCGGAAGTCCAGATTCTCTACTCACTAGCAAGAAAACCTATGCCATGCATGATGAATAAATCATTATATTCAATTACAAATTGTAACTATTTCAACTTAATGTTTTGATATATGATTCTAAAACTCACCCCTTTCTGATACACCTTCCTGACAGCAGTAATCCGCTGATTTTCTGCGTAGCTGCCGACGGCATCCACGCTTTTTAAGAAGTTCACGTAATCGTGCCAAACGGAAGAAGATGAAACGTCCATACCCATCTTGTCTAACGTGAAGTCATACGCCTGTGCCATTTTCTCACGATACGAGGGAAGCGAAGCTTTGGTTTCTTTTACGTAGGCAAGGTAACACTTCCACAGGTCCATATTTAAGACCTAATGCATATAATCATTCATTAAACAAATATAGTATTTGGTTAACGCATAAATAACAAATTTCGATGAGGTGGCAGCTAAGATAAGCAGTTTGGTATAATTACTACGTTACTGATGTGATAAACAGTGATCTTTACAAATGAAGCAGAGGTAACGTATTGCTTACGTTGGCTAATTAGGTCCAATACAGCATATTACCAAAAAAGTTACTATTTGGAGATAACAATATAAATGCTCATACTGCCTAAATAAATTACTTTAAAATATTTCAACTTGGTATACATATCTTGCACAGTTAACATTGAACAAGTTAAAAATAATTTGACAAAGGATTCAGAAAAGAACACAAACGAAAAACTCAAACGAAAATCAAGATGGTGTTTCTGCCTTCTAAGCTATCTACCCATCTTAACCACATTGCGAATTAAATATTCTGCAGACTTACTACAAGTAATAGTGGGTTAGGTCTGTACTATTTATATATTCGCTGTACCACTCAAACGATCCTCAATAAATGCGTCACTTTGAGAAGTCTGACTATTCTATCTAAATCTGACTATTTTATCGCTAACCTTGATTAAGCTTCGTGTGAAGAGCTTCTCGACCCGGTCAAAACACCGAGCCTTAAGCTCGTGTTCAATGTAGACTTTCCAATAGCGTCCCGTATTAGGAAATGTCGACACGAGCCGTTCGTACACCTCACGTGCATCCTCGATTTTACGTGCCTGGGCATCTCGAACCAGCACAGACCAAGCCTCGATATCATAAGGATTCTCCTCAAGGCGCTTTTCGGAGGCGCGCAAACGCTCTGTGTCCTATAAGAAGATATCGAGGTTAAATTGAGCTTTTCTATTCATACTGCCTACGTTTATTCATTACATCGGTAACTAGTAGTTAAATCTTATGATTATCCAAAACAATATTTGATTGACGGTAACGCACAGCTCCTTTGTTTCGGCTAACAGAGCTATAACGTCGAGTGAAAGAGCAAAATACCAAGCGCATAATCTAACTAATAGAGAACGATATATTCGGGTAAGAACTCATAAGCACCTTACTGCTAAAACGATTCGAAAGTGGCATTCCATAGCAAAACGAATAATATAAAAAGGTAAGCCTCACAGAGAGTTACCTTATTATTGCCTACTATATCGAGCTAACGACAAAATACAAGAAACGTTTCCGGTCGCCAAACGAACAACAAAACATGATTGTTACTCTTACATCTAAACTGAAGTATCAAGTCAGAGCTTGTCTCATCTCTAATATTCGAAACAAAAGATTCATTGACTTTGCATAGATATTTCGCCGTCGACATGATGCTTTGGCAACCATATAATCAGTGCACTCAAGAGCGATCAAATTGATTTGTTCCAATTTTGGTTCCGTTTCATGGGCATAGACAAGCAATGCAGCCCGACAATTATATGCGCAGTTGATTTACCTATCTGCGCGCTTGACGATTTTTAGTGCTCAGAAAACAAATTCACCAAATAACGTTTTAAGGATCGAAAATGGGTGTTTTAATGCTCGGTTAGCGTAGTTAACGTCAAATGGTCTCGCAACTGTTTTAATGACTTACGTATCCACACTTTGCCGATACGTATTTGAAACACTCATTCCATCAAGCAAGTCAATAATAGAAACCACAACTTTTATGCACACACTTCTAAAATCGACTTTTCTCTAACAATACGAGCAGCGTTAGCTATCATTGTACACTACAAGCGCATGGCGTCTTTTGTCCAAGTAGAGACGCTTACATATGCTGATTGATAAAGAAGCGCGCGCAGCTAAGTCCACTAAAGCGCTCCGTTTGTTCATACACAGATGCATTGTATTTAAACAACTTTGCCGCGTAACGTTGTGAAACGCAATGGAGGATTTTAGACGCAATTTTTCCTGCTTATTAAAGATCACGTATCGTTACTCATCATAAGGTTGCATTTTGCAAAAGTATAAAGCTATATTTCCTAGTGAATAAATTTCTATCAATGTGAGATAGTCGCTGGCTGTTGGTGAGAGAGCATTTTATCATTGCTGTTTGTCAACGGCATCATCCGAACGGACAAGAGTAACCGTGAACGTATATATATATAATATTTTTAGGTATATCTATAATATAAACGTAATGTAAATCTGTAAGACCATTGTAAATAAACGCGTTTGTTGGCCGGCTTTTTGGCCCGTAAGAACGGTTATTGCACGACGATAGCTCAGAGGAAATCGATAGGTTGCCTGGTCGAAGCCCGTGTTATGGAGCTGAGAATGGACTGAACTTACCGACATATCGGCGAATGTTATCCGGCTAGATGTTGTTGAGCGGCCGCCACACCAGGCCCCGGACCGGCGAGACACTCACTGTACTTTTTGCTAATTTCGGTCAGAACACCAATGGACTCCGAAAAACGTAAACATTCACGATTCCTCCAAGGTTTCACGTCAACGGCGAACCCCGGCAGCCTCAGTTTATTGTTGTTAAACACGCCGTGATCTATGTTGACTGGTGGCGGGAGTCGGAAACGCGGGAGAATTCAAAAAATGACAGGAGCAAATCATCAAGAATGCACAGACTGCTGCACTTCGTGCCTTATAGATAGGTGATTGTTGTCTTATTGGGATGCATGAAATTAGTGCACACATATGTATGATACTCAACGCAAATTTTACCGAATAACATACGTTTTCCAATGAGGGAAAGCCTGTATCTGCCGCTAAATAATGTGCGGACCAGCCCCGAATAATTCTTGCTTGCGCCCAGTGTTTACCCAATATATAGAGAAAGGTAGATTAACGGGTTATTTTTTCTAATGCCATTCAGTTTATTCTTGAAACGGACCAATTTATCTAAGCAATTTTCTTCATAAGTACGTAGTAATTCGACTGTAGAATGCATAGAATTATTTCACTTATATTTTGAAGGTACCTAAGTTATACTTTGATTATAAATTGTTTTAACAGAGTGGTACAAAACATGAAAAGAGGAATGATTAGTGAGCATTTGCCCTTGTCGATGGGACAGATAAATGACAAAAATACCGAGGAACAGATATATCATAGCAAAAATTTAAAACAATTCAAAGGCCCGGAAAGGTCAGTCACCTTAACATTTTCCAAGAAGTTGGTAGTCAATAAACATCACGAATCACAGCAGCACAAACACAGATTAAGGAAGACCCAAAACAAGAATTTGTACTTAAAATTGGCTATAATAAATGTACAATTGTAATGAAACCAAACGTAACGTGGTGTCAATCTAGAGGCCAGTTCAAGTTGCTAATACGACGCACTCCGTAATTTATGAAAGAGATCAATAAGTGTCACAAGTATGACTATTTAATTTTACCTAATAGAGCGCTGTGTATATTGACACAACAGACTGGTTATGTCACTTGCACTTTTATTTATATTGTTAACGACGACGCACAAATTAATGCAAATAGGTACAGCCGTGAAATTATTGCTTAAAATGTCATAAGGGTTAAACAAGAATTTCGGAGGAGACGCGGGGTTATCAGAACCTCTTTTTTTTTAACGAAATTGCGCTATAAATCCAGATCAATTTCTGACGCTCTAGAATCATTGAAGACGAAGAGTGTGCCATCAGAGACGATCGAATACCCTTAACTGAATTTTTTGCGAATTAGGATTCATATAAAGGCAGTAGTCGGTGGTGATTTCGTGGTGCTGAATCGTGTGGGAAAGGACCAGTTCTTTCGCGATATGTATGTGCCTTTGTTTTCGAGACTTCAAGACCATTGAGATGTCTATAGAGATGAACTAATTTACGTTCGCTTATATGTAAAGGTAGCAGGCCCATTGAATGCCTCGTCCTGTAAGCAGACCTTTGCAGTTTATTATATACCCGAATTAATTAAATACACTACTTGTAAGATCGACCCGGCATGATCTAACTAATTCGTGATCCGTCTTAGTCGCAACGTCTAAGTTGTCTAACAGCGGCCTCTGTGGCCAACGGACAGTTTTCTTCGACTAATCTGTATTATCGGGAAATCAGTAAATTGTTCTTGCAGATACTTACAGTGCCTGGTATAAGAAGGAATATCAGTTCAAAGCTACGCCCGTTGAAGTAGGTAGCGTGATAACAACGGCAAATTACAAATAATAGTTTTTTAACAATAGCAACTGAACATTTTTTGCTTGTAACGCTGCTCTAATGTGTGTGCTACTGCAGTCAGAGAGCTGAAGTCGTTATAGAAATACTTAAACACATCAACGATGAACGTGAATAGATTGCCTTCAGCGACTTTACTTCACTGGAATTGATTCAAGATTCGATCGTGTGTAGTCGAGCGTACTCGACTGCATTTTCCATATTGAATTTACGTTTAAAACGGCTTTTCCTCAGAACATGAAAAACTGGTACACTGGATGCTGCACAAGTGCGGACGATGTTTTACTGGATAATTGTTAAATAGAAGAACAAAACAGACATTTATTATTTGGGAATTTAGCTGTCGAAGTATAGAATACCTACGCAGGTAATGCATTCAGTGCACTCATGTGCTCCGCAAAAACTATAACTTTATTTATTATACCTTTCCGTATTAATCTTCGTAATAAAATTTCGTACTGATAATTAATACAAGGGCCGGCATCCGTGCACTCTTTGTTGCTAAGCCACCTTATAGTGGAACAATCTGGTACTGTACATTGATGCCAAATGCAGGAGACAACAAATAGTCGATCTGAATTTTTTTTTATTAACAGCTAGGCGAAGAGAAGTGAACACCTCAGTGAATCGAACTGAAGACACATGAGGTCAAACATAAGCGAATCTGTGCAGTTTATCTATTAAGTTGTAGGTGTTTTTACGTTTCTCGTTTAGACCAGTTAGCAAAACGCTAGCTACATTGATTCGAAAGAATCGGCAATAAAGTAGATTACCTGAGAACACAGAAAGTAGCAGCAATTGTTCTCAAGAAATTTGCGAACAGGCAAAGAGCTACGGTTTCTGAGAATGAATTATTTTCTATCGTTTGCTTGCAATACAAGCCCCATTCATGGTACCTGCATTCGGAGGATTAGCCTAAAGCCAAATTAACATTTGAAAATTTAAGATAAGTCCATGAACAGCTTCTTGTAAACTGGCTATAAAGTAGATCTCATTGAGACTGGAAAACGAATAATCAAATTGGAAGTTCTGCATGGGTGCTGGTGGGTTTTCTCGTCGCTCAAGAGCTTTGGTCGTATTGGAGAACAGGTTTTGCTGTTCTCCAACTAGCATAAAACTAATTTCTAGAACACGGTCGCAAAGGTCATCGAAAGCTGGTACAGTTCTTTAGGGCAGGTGCGTACCGTACCGTTCAGAATGTAAGGTAAAGTATATATTATTACTAGCATGAATATTAAAGGCACAGACTCGTGACTTATCCGCGTTGACTGTTTCGAGCGCCACACGTGCGCAAGCTACCTACAATTCCAGTTTTCCACACAGGTTCAATGGCAATAAATCAATTCTATTTGCATGAACCTCGCTTCGAATTTGTAAAATCATCTCAGCAAATACTTATAGACGGCCCAGTTTATTTCCGGTTAACATTCATCCATTATTCTACAGAGCTTCAAGTAGTACTATCAAACTAGCTCCCTGTCATCTTGTATAATTGACGCCCTTTATGCTCTTCTGTGTCACCAGTTAGCGAGCGTCTCCGTCACGAAAGCACATCGCCGGGACGAACCATGCTTTTACGGTGTCGAGTTGGCTTAACGAAATCCCGCCATTCAACGCAACAACACCGTAAAACGCACAGCGTGCCCCCAGTAACGTCAGCACAACTAGCCAGACCTGCAACACACTATGCGTACCGGGTTCGGCAAATCCAGACGGCGGAGACGGGGGTGAAGGAAGCAGCAGCCGAAGTGAGCAGACGGTCTTTGGTCTTCTTTCAGCAAAAGCTTCGTTCCGTGACCGGACTTCGTCTGCCGGTCTTCATTTTTCGCTCGGCGAGGGTCTGAACAGCTGCATCGTAGCCCTCGTTCGTTGAAGACCAGGCAGCGCCGTAACGGCTGCAGCAGCAGTGGCGATAGCAATAGCAGGCGTAATCCCGTCGAAGTGGTAACAGCAGCAGCAGCGACGACGACGACGACCACGATTGCAGGCGCTGCGCTGGCCCCCAAAAACAGAGAAGCAGGCTGACGGGCCTTCAGTGAATCACACCAGCGCCGTTTGGTTCCGGATCGTAGTCGACACCGTTGTTGAACGTTGCTATTACTTGTAACTACTAATTGGCATTACGTTAGCCTATAGTCGTCGTTGCGTTGACCTGCTACCGCACTTGTTGAATCTGTTACTTGGTCAGACTGCTATTGTATGTGGAGCAGCTGGTGGCCGCTGCTGATCTAGATCATAATGTAGCCGATGTTGGTGATGGTAGAACGAACTTGCATGGCATTATTCCTGGCATTTCGATCAGCGGCGAATTAACGTCTGCGTTCGACGACCGCTGTATTACGTCCAACGGCATTCGTTGCTATTGTTATTACTATAGCGCAAAGAACTGCATCTGCTGGCAGTGCAGCACAATCTAATAGAAAAACTTTTTTATAGGCGCGGTTGTGCGCTTATTACAAGGTGTACATAACATCGGTTCACGTTAGTCGATGCGTGAGTAGATTATGTAGTCCTAAAGCGTTCGTCGTTGTGTACCGCCCTTGTGAATGTGTGTGTATGCGTGAAATGATTATGATAGTCAATCCTTATCGTTGCCGAGCGTATCTAAAAAGCAAAGGAGTACCTCTGGACCCGTTTAGTGAGGCCGCAACTTGCGACTACCATCAATATATGTGCTCAATGAGGTCGCTTAAGTCTCGCGAATTTCGTTAACTCTTAACGAAAAACACGGCTTAAAAAAGCGCTCCTGATCTGTAGTGTAAAGTGGCGATTGATGCTCTAAATAAGGAGCGACCGTCGCTGATCCCATAAGCAGTGGACTAGCAAAAACTCTGTAGTTTTTTCATCTTTCCCGCTGTATTTGAGCGTTGTATACGCCTGTACCTCGGACCGATTGCGCAGCCGGTGTATTAAGTGGCTGTCAGTGTATGTCTGTTTGTGTCCTTAAGTGTTTGTACCTTCACGAATATCTCTGTGTGTTTATCTAGGGGGTGAGGGGTGAACTTTGCGTGGCGTGAATGCAGGCTGCTGCGAAGTGTCGTACGCCGTTGTCATCGTTGTGTTGGGCCTTCCGCCAGCCTCGCCGTGCAGAAGTGGTGTCGTACCACCATGGCCGACGAGCTGGCCCTGAAGCTCGTCGTGGTCGGAAATGGGGCTGTCGGAAAGAGCTCCCTCATCCAGAGGTTCTGCCGAGGGGTGTTCTCGCAGAGCTACAAACAAACCATTGGTTAGTAGAAGTGTAATTTTCATTATCAAATTATTCAAACAGCAAACTTTTGATCTATTCGCGATCAAATATACATGTTAAAAAAACGTTCTTTAATTCATCACACTTGTTATGTAGTATATGTCGATGTGGGGGGGGGGTGGGGGTCGAACCAGCACCGCTATTTTTAAGCCGGTTACCTAAAACACTAATAACTGTAAAAATATTAATATTATATACTGTTAACAGCACTTGCAAAAAAAAATAACACATATGTAATGGCCCTCAGGTCGGCAAAAACCAGAAGCAGGAAACCACAGTTCCACTGAACGGCAAACGTAGACAGAAGGCTAAGGCATTAGTAAAATCGGGAAAAAAGACTAGAGTAAAAGCCTGTACCGTTGCCATAGAAAACACGAATGCTTAAAAGTAATAGCTGTCTGAGCTACTCCTCCGACGAGAAGTTCTTCATGGCTAAATAGCGTTTTTGGTACAATTAACGTAAACAGGTCGCTGTGTATGTTTACGTTGTTAAAAGTTGAGCGGTGCAACACAGAAACATACATAATTCTAGCGAGGAAGTCAAGCAGCATGTTTGGAACATCGTTTACCTATTCCAGACATAGCCATTTGAAGAGCATGAGTGCATTATTGAGCTTCATAGACATTTTAGATGAAGTAGAATAAGCAAAGTGGGTCCTCTGGATGGGCTAGATGAGTTTGAAGTGCACAAAAAGGTGCATCGGACATGTGACACGAAATACACCGATGGCCAAAAATCAATCCGGGTCTCGTAGTAGCTTATATCCAAAATACGGAGTATTTAATCTTTCGCAAGTGGAATTCACAGAACTTGAGTAGTTTCTGTGGTAAACCGCCATATCCATTATTAAGGTTCTGTAGATTCATTCATGGTGTTGTTGTTTTTACTTTTCTCTCTAAGAACTGGGTTTCCATGAATGGTCCTGGTTTCCCGTTGGAGCCTAATATCCGTATCAAGCTAAAATATACATAAGTTTAGTACAATCAATATTTGATCCGGGAGCCTTCAGATGGACACGAAAACCTACTCAAAGGGAACCAATAGAGAGCGATATGCTTGCTGAGTGGAAACGTGTCCTGTTAATAGTAACACGTGTTACGATAGTTTTCTCGCGTTCTGGTTGACTGTGGTATTTTTGTAGCATTTGCCCGCTTTGGTTCATCGGTTTTGGAGGAAGGTTTAATCCACATGTGTCCATCAGCCACTAATCAGCGGTACGGCAAAAAAAGAAAAAAGTTTTGTTACCCGACTTCGATTTGCTATTATCCTGTGATCATCCGTTAATTAAAAGGGCTTTCGACTCTTCTAGCTGACGAAAGGCCGATGCTAAATATCCAAAGTTGCCTCCTGTGATATCAAGCCAATGGCAGTGAAGGTTTTCTTCACAGGGTCGTAAGCGCTGAAACAGGAATACATAATTTTTCGTTTCCTCAATTTAGGGAAGGCTCAATTCGCCAGGAGAGCCGTCGTTCTGTGTGTATTTCGCGTGCACATTTGGCCAGTAGATAGATCGGTAGTATTACGGTAACGCCAGTTTTGTTTTACCCAGTTTTTTTTAACAATTCAAACGCGACGATAATAAGACGAGTAAAGGGAGATCATTTTTCTAGCCCGAAAAAAATCAGCGTTATCTACCGTCTGCTATTAGCAAAACTCTTGTGTGTATGCCTACATCATTTTTAACCGCGTACTTTATGCATTGATGATACACGTACACGAACAAATATAGTTTATCGCAAGAAGATGTGGGTAAACTGAGGATCGCGATTTGTCGATCGGAGGTTTAGTAAACACTCAGTCCATCAGCGGGCTTAAGCATGGTTTAGCACTGTTGCATTGTTAGTTTTATATATCAGCATACATACTACGAACGAGCCGCCGCCAACAATGCGATTCACCGACAGCCATAGAAACGCGTATAGACAGTAGATTCAAGGAGGCTCTGATTCTCATCAGAGAAGATAACAGTCGAATGAAATTAGTTAAGCTATCTTTGTAAATATCGAGTAATACAGATCAGGTCGCCATCGTACGAAAGTAAGCTTTCGGATATTGTTTATTAACAACGTTAACAAGAAATTTGTTTGGGAAAACATTTTCAATCCACCATTTATGTCGAAATGTAATTAGTGAAAGAAAAAAGAACACGGTATTTCTACGGCAGTATTTTGCGTGCGTTGAATGTAACTATCTCATTCTCGTAGCGTTTCGCAAAAGTCCAGCCTACCGTCTGCTAAGCATGGATACGTGTCAACGATGACATGGAATCTACTGTACATAGTAATATTCAATGATTCGCCGCGCCAGTCGAACTTGATTGAAGAACGTCGCATTTCAACGACGAGGCCTTCAATTGTTAGGTTTATCTGTTAGTTGTTAGGTAAGTTTATCTGTGGTTGCATTTTAGAAATGCTCAATACATTTCTATGGAATCGCTATTATCTTAATAATAACAATAATGGTAAGATTAACGAATGGCCTTAACAGAAACGGAGCTGGCATAAATATAGATGCGTGCTGGCCTCTAAAATAGGTCTGTGGGTTCCGCGTAGGTACGTTCGGCTTATAGTAATAATATCGACTGCTATGCAACTGATTCAGAATAGTCATAATTATTTAAGTTACCAGGCTCAGTACGCAGGCTCGGTACGCAGATGAGCTTTCGGAGGCCAAAAGTTCAACTCTGAATTTAAGAGTTTAAATCTACAACTATGTTATCGGTTAGACGTTATCTTGCTCGGCTCGAATTTTCTCGTTAACTAACTAGCACCGTATTGAACTATCAAAGCTATATACTTTACATATTTATTTAGGATCAATGACAGATGATTAATAATAGGTAAATAAATTCAATGAGTTAATTGATCGTGTAATGCATTACCCTAATCAAATCAATCGTCCAGTCCTAGTGGGACACCATGGGCAAGAACAGCCCGCCTTAATGAATTGTGAAGTGATTCCCACGTTTTTGCGCGTTATCAATGTATCAACAGCCGCCAATTGACACAAAAAACCGAGGACCGAACGCCGTCGTTTATCTCAATGTCATTGTTAAGGTGTTGCCCGTTGTCCGGTTGCGTATCGATTTTACTAAAATAAAAAATCGTAAAAAAACACTACGGGGCGGGAAGATGAGGCACAAGAAACGCACGCGTTTAGCCAGATGCAAATACGCAGATGCTACGGCACAGTGCGGCACAAGCACTGCTGGACGATACAGCTGAAGCAAAGTGGCATAAAGCGGTCTTTTTACGGTTGTTTTTTTTTTAGCGGCTTTAAGCGCTGTTTTAGGCTACGGTAAGTGACTGTTCTGTGCGAGCTGAAGAAAAGGCAGAACGCTATTTATATAAACGCCAGTTTACAAGTGTTCCGCAACCCAAGGTAGAATGGGGTTAACACTGATTGCAGCTGCTATTTTAAGTAGATGAACAAAACTTAGATTCTCATCGGTCCTTCTGCAAATGCGATTTAGCCAAAGCGAGCAATATAATATATAACTTAACTTACATATGCGACGAGAGTCGGGGCTATACTAAACCGTAATACGTGATGGTAGCTCTAGACGCATCTTCACGAATAACGATAAGGATCTTCTATCACTGAGTAAGTGTGTCGACTACAGTACGTAAGCCTGTATGCATTACACGTAGATGACGGCGAAGATATAGATCATTGATCGAAGTCATTTGAAAGCAAGACATTGTGCGTCCTTTGTAGTTGGTTACGCCTAAACAATTTGGTGACCGGTTTTTGCTGACGTGCTAAAACGGGAATATAATTTAAAGGCAACATACTCTCGAATTATAATAGAACGGCCGGACGATCTAGATTGGACAGTGGTCAAAATAGAGACACTTATAAATTATTCGGTTCCTATTCGATTCCCTGACCTTTTCTGACTGAAGAAGAACTGTGGTTCGTACGTGGCAGGCTATTTACAGTTCCGAAATGAAACCAATGATGGGTTGTCCTAACTCAAACTTAGATTTTATCTGTGCAGCTTGTGGAAGCTAGGGAAGTTCTATTTTTGATACGCCATTCGGATCAGCCGTGCGACCCATGTGTGAGATTGATGATAGCGGACTGAGTCATTATTAGTAACTCCACGTATACGATATCCACTAATTACATTATTAGACTAGGGGTTTGTCTATAAATTATATAAATTAACTGAAGATTTTCTGCTCCTTTTATGATCAATATCAGAAATGTCTTTGATAAACATAATTTATCTATATTTATTAGTAAAGCATCTAATCAAATTGTCTATGTATATGAGGTCAGCATTACGGCATCATAATTTTAAATGCATTATCACGAAATGATTTGTGGTACGGTTTTTCAAGTAGATATCACAAATTGTGGATGATCGGATATAAAGGCCAAAGTTCAATGATAGATGCGACTCTGTGTGTCTATCGACGTATTCTTTGAATACCTCGTATCAATCGAGTTTCGGTTTGGCCGTTAATTATTACTCATAAGGAAGTTATCTATCGTGTTTATGTTGTGTTTAGCAGATAGTTACGAGTCATAAACTATTGACTTTCTATTTTAGCCACTACTTTGTTGAGGCCCATGGCAGGTCAGTTACGGTTGAGCTTCTGAGATTAGAACTCGTAAGTTGAGATAGTAAAGTTGAGTGCGCCAAATAGAGTTATGTGCGAACCTGACAGCTCGAGACAAACATTTTATTATATATATATAGCTTTAGAATATTGAATTATCTAAGCATGCAAGTAATTTACAAGTAAAAATCGTGATTTAGTAAGATCTATACAATTTATGTGAGGAGGTAATTTTAATGTTTACTCGTTTGAAGCTCAACATGGCTATACAACATTTTCGACTCTTGTCTTTATAATGTTGCTTTAAAAACGTACGTCGTCGTATAATAAAAATCATTCGAGTTATCCTATTTTGGCGGCGTTCTACCATGGTACATCCGTAACTTTTGCTCGACGCTGCGTCTTGATGCCTGTAAGCAACAAAATACGTTGCTTGATGGTGACCTACCTTTTCGTATATATAATATATGTTCGATATAACCTTAATCAATACTCACTGTGCAACAAATGTTTACTAGTGGACACTATAGATAGGATGCAGCGGTTACGATATAGGCCAATGAAAGCATTAGGATAACGCGCCGATGTAGGTCCCCAGATGTCCTTTTTGAGCGTTCGTTGAACGTTTTAAAGCTGCATAGCGAAAGTTTAATGAATGAACGCCGTACGGTACGTGAAATGTGAGCTGCAAGATTACTCTAATTTCTAAAAATAGACTGATAGAGTTGAGCTTCAGTAAAGGCTGAATCAGTTTTGTAACGCGTGCAGCATACGTATATATAATACACCCATAACGCCTCTTGATGACAGTTGTATATTTATATATGTTGTTGGATTGATTTCAAAGACGGCTATATGAGGGGACAAAAAACAGTATCTATGGTCAGATTTCCTAGGTACAGAGAAGGTATCGTTGAATTGACCCAGACTGAATCTAGAATCAGAGCTATTAAACTAGGCGAAAGTCAGCCGGCTGGCCAGTATTGGAAAGCGTGTCTATTAGACGCAAACGATTCGGTAGCGCGAACCGCTCAATTAAAACTGCTATTTAGACAAGGACGAGCAAGACCGCATGACAAAGATGAAAACAAATGAGCAAGAGAGAGAGAGAGAGAGAGGGAAAGAAGCGAGAGGGTAGTAATTTTTAAACGTTGACTGTGAATCGCATGCAGTCGATCGTCGACGCTGGCAGGTAACACCCTTTTTCGGTCCCGGTGTAAAAAATTAATGTACATGTACATGAATAATTACAGTGCTAGTACTGCTACTAGGAGAGGCTAATAATGGTAACATTTCATCATCGGGTATTTGGTTGAGATGGGGTGGCGGTTAATGGATCGATTTCAACAGCAGGACGAGTGGACAGACTGCTAATGATCGTCTCCCCCCTAAAGGTGTGGGCGTTGGCTATCGCCGACGGTGGTCGTGACGTCGGTTCTGATACCTCATCGACAAAGCTTTTCTACTCGATAGATTCACGGATTTCTCCTAATCCGTGAATAGTCGAGGCTCCACTTCTATTGTTATAATTAATTACGATGACTGAGATATCAATACATATATCGTATCACTTACCCTATCCTAAAAAATGTTGGCCGAATCAAGAGGGACAAACGGTTTTATCTATCTCACAGGAAAGCCCTACAGCAGGCTTACACTGTGAGCTCGAAATACATTACTGTTAGGAAGATGCAGATCGTCTGACTGATAACTTTTTTAAAACCAATTATGCGTATGATTATCTAATAACAATGATTCAAAGTTGAGGTACCTGTAACAAGTTTATTCTCTAAAGGATGTTTACCCAGAATGTTAATATAGATGCTCATGCCACATTATATATATATATATAATCTATTACAGTAGTCTTTAGCGTGAGGCATGTTATAAGTAATATCAATATTATATTGAATCGAAGTATTTATATAGCGACTGGAGTGCAAGGACTTCCATTTCTTTACAGGGAAAAATTTCTTTTT
Organism: Varroa jacobsoni; assembly: GCF_002532875.2. Lineage (NCBI taxonomy): Eukaryota > Metazoa > Arthropoda > Arachnida > Mesostigmata > Varroidae > Varroa > Varroa jacobsoni. The sequence goes on along the minus strand of NW_019213544.1, from coordinate 181,090 downwards.
TTTGCAACCGCTAAATAATTAAGTCACTAACTGATTTTCGCATAGGCAGACTGAAAGTGAATCTCCAATTCCTTTCAATCACTATAGTGATTAAAGCGAGCAGTTCCAGTCTGGTCTAATTTTGTTTCGATGAGTTACTCGTGACGCTGTCTCTTCGATCGCGAGAAACCGCAGGAATAACTAAGATAAAAATTGTCGAAAATGAGGAGGTAATAGGAAGGAGAGCGGGATTGTAGCTTTTTCGAAGGTGCTAACGTAGCTAAGAGAATCGCCGAGCCCTTTACCAGAACGCAGGAATTCAACAAGGGTTTGCAACGCTTATAACTAATCGGATGACAATGGCCATAGTAAATATGACTGAGTGAAACTTTTATCGATTGTTATCCTCGAAGTTCGGACACGGTATCTAATTTTTACTGGAACTGTTTTATATGTTCTGGCGCTATTGATTATCATAGACAGAGATGGTGCTTATTCAGACGCATTGTTGTGCTATGTAACGAAAATAGTATTTGAGCGTCCATATAAGTTACCATCACCATCGTAGAAGGAAGAAGTGGCACCTCTTCTTATCATTGCGATGGCTTACCTGTTATTGCTTACACCGTAAAGGCCATACGAGGAACAAATGCACAGTGTGGTCTCACGTAACAGAACCGCTCTACGGTATCGGCATTCGAGCGATACCGAAGTTATAGACAGATTACGTACTGGTCCGCCTTCACTGATGATATATCCTCTATTCTTGTTTTAATAAAAGGCTTTTTCATTCATTATCAAATCGCTTTATCGATGTTTACCAGTACAAGAGGCTATTCCCCAATTAGATCGTCAGTGATATGCGAAATGACCAAAGTACCTGTCATCTTTGAACTGCTTTTCATATTTAACTTTTTTTTTTTAGTTAGTGGAACCGTTTCTGAACAAAGAGCATAACTATTCAGAAAATGTATGTATTTAGATGGACGCCAATGACGCTGGAGCCTAAGAAAACTTTAAGTCGCAAATATGGCCGTGCACTGATAGGACAGGTCGTCGTAGACATGAATATTCTATAGAAGCGAAGTAGTCGAAACTCGTCGGTCATAATGAGTGCCAAAGCCGACAAAGGGGTTTGAGGCCGGGATCGAAACGAGTCTTGGGTTTGTGTTTGAATCACTTTTGCTCACTTTTATGCTTGAAAAAAATCTAAAAAAGGTTAATCGCTCAATTCATTTGATTTATGAGTAATTGTTTAGGACGAGATACTTTTTAATATGAAGGAGGGCGATAGTTTTTAGTATTTCATGTTCTTACAAAATTTGTTACATGGTTCTCGAGAGGGTCGACAACACAACAGTCGAGAGCGTGTCTCGATCGAAAACAAATAATGTAAAATACCGCCAGGAAATCAGGGTTTCAATGCGGTATTCTTCGATCTCAAGTTGATTTCCTCATGTAGTGCGATCATCAACGTGGGTTCAAGTTCCCTAGTATCGGTGATTGCCTGCTAAGGTTCCGATTGTCTCACAGAAGAAAATCGTCTCCTCTCGAATCGATAATCTCGATGCACTAGAGCTGTCATCTAACACGCCAAACAATGGTTAATAAAGATAACTGGAGAGCCTAACTCGCGCGTGTCCGATCGGCGCCATCATCGGCGATTGTGCAACACAACAACGTTCTAGTCGAAGACCAAAGTGGACCACTCAGATACGACAGGCTTCATTACTGGCTATTTTTGATGTCAAACGAATGATTTATTGTTCCCTGTTCTGTACTTATTTTCCCCCATTTTATTTGTTATCTATCTTTTACTTCTCGTCAAATGTGTTATTTTTTAATCAATGGCAGTGTTTATCTCTGACAGAGAGAAACGGCTGCATATTGTATATCATAATGGATGTGATGACAACAGAAGACATTTCGTTATGTGATTCCGTATTTACTGCAAGCCGTCATGGGTGCGCACGAAAGTTGGCCGAAAAACAAAGCTAATACTTCTCGAAGCCTTTATTTAACTATAGGCAGATTGGTTTATGGAAGATCATCATGTTAGGTCATATACAATACGAATATGGCCATTTTGCGTAGCATAAGCATAGTCTTGCCGTTCTAGACGTTCGGTTAACCGCTGCCAGTTTCAAAATGAGACAAAAAGGCTATTTTAGTTCGTATGGGACTGACCAGCACTGTTAAATTCTATCCATTTAGCATCAATGCATATTGAAAAAAACATCGACCATTATGTTCAATTGCAAAGACATATCTCCATAGATCGATTTGGTACAAACATCCATGAACTGCCCTATATTTGATGCAGCTTCATAGTTGCTATTTCAGATGTCTTTTATTGTTTATTATTATATATCCCTCCGTTGAGTTGCATTTTTTCTCTCTCCACTTCGAAAAAATCGATATTATTTGGCTAAAAGCGAATAATATTGTTACAACATGAGTTCAGCAGCCGACAAGGAAGAAGAACAGGCGAAACCATCGACGAAATCGAACAGAAAAGCGGATGAAAATGAAACACAAAAATAAAAAAGCTAACATTCCGTAAGTGAGCGCCGAACCTCTGTCGCGTTTGCCATTTCTACTATTGCCAACGATAAATCGACGTGACGTTTGCAGTCAAACATTACGGCGGGCCGTTCTTTGCCGCTTCGGAAGCAAGCACACTGATCGAAAAAAAACGAGAGAGCGACTCGCGGGCCAATTTGAAATCATTGAACAGTAATGACATGCCGCTTTTTTTGTGGAGATGAATTTCCGCTACCCGATTCGCCCCGTTAAACGGACTGAAAGATAGCTCCACCAAGGTATAGGCAACGAAGCAAACGTATCCGTGCTGCTGCTGCTGCTGTCGTAGTGGTTTTATTATAGTGACCTCGAACAGAGAGTGACATATTTCTACTGTTTAAGTGAATTAGTTCGATTAACTTACTAAGCCCATCGCCCAGAATCGTTCCCATCTATGATACATCTTCTGTAAATGACTGTTGCGGAAACAGCTCAGTGACCGTTTTAGTTCGAAAGTTTGTTCCGATGGACTACTCCGCTACTGAGGCCTAGCTTCCCCTTCGCTATTGCGGTCAGGATCGTAGAAAGTGCTAAATGTTATGGGCTACCTATTTTTTGGCTCTGTGTAAAAAATCAGCTATAAAATACTTATCTAACTCAAACAGTACAGACTTAATTAGCCATATTTACTTGTCGGCAATCACAGAAGAGACGATATAAGCCAAGAGAGTCGTCAGCAAAACCCTACCGCGTTTTAATGCGTTTCGTATCATCCCTGTTTTAATTATTACAGTTGTTATCTGTCAGGAAATCTACCCATTGACGCTACAGACAGTGCAACATAGGTTGATGAATTCAGCGTTATTTTCAGTCATCGGTCGGCCGAATTTTCGCTCAGATTTCATTCCCGGTTTTCTATTTTGGCGTTTCTCTTCCTCGTCCATTTTGCAATCGAGTCGACCATTTTTGTACTTCGATAGGCGGCGGTCTACGGCGCTTCAATCGGTTAGTCCCACCACATTGACCGCACAGATACACAGGTCAGCTGGTCTTGGCTGATCGATCGACCAACCGCACTTGAGTGTCGTACGTCGAGGTTCAGTCTTTCTTCGCCTACTTGGACCACGATGGGTCGCTTAGCTGAACTGAAATCGGCGCAGGTTCCGTACACTCAGCTTAACGTCAGCTTCTCAAGTCCCATCATCTCGATGGGCGAACGGACGCCGGTATTCGCGATCTCAATCAATATGCAGGCTTTATTACAATATTTGTATAGCTATGCTTCAGTTACTGTCGAGTCCAGGATTGCTATGAATATCCACGCGATGAGTTGTGACAGATGCAGTATTAGGAAAGAACCGGCCATGCGTGTTACGTCAGGCCACGCTAAAAAGGACCACTTCTATAGGCAAATAGTAGCTCAACGTCAATTTAGATAATAGATTGAACAATCGAATAAAATCTATTGGTGCCCTTTAAAACAGGAACAGCTGTGCCACTAGATGTAATATAGCTATCAGATGAGTATAGTTTATACAATGTGGTCGTTAACGCTGGGAGATAGCTCGAACCGTTGACAGGTCAACGGTCCTAGCATAGTTTGTATCGACCGTAAGTATTGTTTCATGCAGCTATGTGCCATACATTAAGTAAATGTCTTCTCGAGGTCGAAGCTGATCTCCAGAAAGCGCGCTAGAAGATCGGAATAGGCCTTATTATTATTATTAGTGGTATTATTATCGGCCATACACAATACTAGATAATACGCATGATGAAACAGAATGGTGACTTCGACTGAGTTCTCCTAAAAAAGTGGTTTTTCATTGTGATAGCTATTTCAAGAACGAGCATGCTCAGCTTATGTTCAATCATGGATAAAGTTCTACCACTGCGGATATAATGTGCCATTTGTTCAAGTGCCCAGTTTGTGCTAGCCATGCTCACGTCAGGTACGGGCTCAAACTGGGTACGAACATCCGGGTGGCCCTTTGTCGTAAATATCACCTTTGGATCAAGCTATATTAGCTACCAGATGGCCATGTTTTCAATGAACGTTACTAGAAATCTATGAGACATTGGTGGGTCATTTGACATATGACTAAAAACGGAAGTGTTTTAATCGTCACGATATTTTCTGTTCAGGATCAGTTAGTTCAGGGTACAGCTACGTTTTATTTCTGAAAACAGAAAGTCCCCTAGATATGCCGTAAGTATAGTATTTAGCAACAGACATCTCACATGCTAAAAGCTAGCCGCTTCGTCGAACTGCGGCAAGTTCGTTCAACTTTCTACAGTTTTCCAAGCTGAAAGTATTGCTTAAACTGATGCTTGTGCGTGTTTAGCTGCGCAACACTCTGAGGGAGAACATTTCCATCGCCTAGATATCTTCGCCTTTAACTGTCTGGGCTTTGTTGACTCGCGGGATGCTGCGTGTGAAGGCGCAGAATTTAAGTGGCTACATTTTGGCAGGCAGAAAATCGACGGGGTGTCGGAACGTGAGAACGGCCAACTGCCGTATGAACTAAACTCACCAAAGTTCTAAATAAAAGCAACAACTGTGTCTTTTCTTAGGAGGCGACACGCGTCAGACAATGACCACTTCATAAACGACCAGGGGTCCAACAGGATAGAAGCTGCTTCTATAAATGTTTCCGATTTTATATTGTTGTTCTCAGCTCTGTCTTTCTAATGTCAGGAAGGTTTAATTAGGAACAGACGGACTTCGGGTAAAAATATTCGCGAAAGTTTCTTTGTTTTCTTTGTATTTTTACCGAAATATGTTTGCTCGTATCACAGATGTACGCCATTATTTATAAGCTCTTTACTATATTTTACCGGCAAATTCACCTAAAGGTTTCGTGCGGGAGGCCGATTCCCGTCTATTCAACGTAACAGTCGTGGCGAGAGCAACAGCAGCAGCAACAAACATTAGCTAAAAATAATGGCGCCCTATTCATGTATACAGGCGTCTGCTTTAAAGACGGAACTCATGCGAAGAGGGTTCGTTGAAGCGTCGAAAAAAGAGAAAACGTTATTATAGAATGATGCTTACTAACTATATTTTAGTATTTTTTTCCTTAAATAACATTAAGTTTAATAAAAACATTGTTCTGTACAGACGGTTCATGGGTCTGTTTCAGTCTGTATCTGATAAGGTATCCATTATTGCCGTCTCATTCGACGCCGTGGTTACAAATACTGATAAAGGATTTCTTTCAAGATTAATAGATGATTCCATATCGCCGAAAACTACCTTCTGAATCGATAACTCGTGCATTTTTTTTTTGTAATTCTTTTCCTATAGTATTTTTATTTAGCAGGTTGCCTTCCCCGCTCGAGAAAAGCAGCTACTAACTATTCTATCAATCAGAAGCATCCCCCAATGTACCGATATGTTTCGTACGATTGTGCCTACGTACCCGGTTCGCCGCTGTCACAGTGGCCAAGAGACGCTTACGAAAAGGAAGAAGTGCGGCTTTCCTTACTTCGTTTTTCGTTGCCATCTGGCCACACTGTTCTGCACGAATAAATTGAGAGAGTAGGATGCTTGCTTCTTCATTGCCGGATGTCTTCGGCGCCTTCGAATCACCTGACCTGGGAGACTTTAAAGGCGGCACATAAGCACAGCTATTGGAGGCGATGCCAATTAGATCTTGTACAGTTTTGTTGTTGTTGTTGTTGTTGTTGCCATAGCATATTTTCAAGACCTTTTTCTTTAAATTTGGATTTCTTTTTGCAACAGTTCTGTTTCTGTTTTTTTTTTTCTTCTTTTTATTTGATGTCCTACCTACAATGTCCGCTTTCAGTAGCTGTTTGACTTTCGTCAGCGTTCGTCGCTTTATAGAACCGTAAGGTGTCGTGATGGCTGACGCCGGCGGCAGTAGCGGCAACGAAAATCTGCCACTGACCAATCAAAGGGGCCTTGGCTGACAATTTCAGTCAAACGTTGGCGGCGATCGCCCGACGAAGGTGCCCCGTGGGTGGCTCCACGGCTTTAGCACGACTCCAATATGGCCCGAGGCAAAGCAGTCGTGTTAACGATGTACCGTCTCTATAGATCGCCTGAAAACTCGCTCGCAATCCGTGTTCCGTCGCCGGCTTTTTCAACTCGAGCTGTCTGACCGTCCATTTGTGGCAGCTAACACGTAAGGTATAAATAGTAGTGATGCTTAAAATGGCCGTAATATCAGTCGTCGATGTTGAGGCGGAGGTAGAAGTAAAGGGTCGGAGCAGGGCGCGAGCATCGCTGTAAACCTCTTACACGACGGTGATAATCATCGTGATGGCGATGGTAATGATAATAGTATCGCATAGGAAAAAAGCTGCTGTTATTTAGGGCTTGTTGCTGCTTGAAACAAAGGGTATTTACGCTAGGTTTTTAACCCAAATCGTCTCACTTCGTGTCTTTCAGTTCAGGTTGGCAGATACGCTACCATTGCAACATCATATTTTCGCGAATCTATCTGTCAATCATTGTCCTTCCTGAATTAATCGGGTTGAGTTTCGTTCGGTTTTTAGGTGTGGATTTTTTAGAGCGAGTTCTCGAGATCGGGAGCGGACGTTCGATTCGTCTAATGGTTTGGGATACAGCCGGTCAGGAGGAATTTGACGCACTGACGAGAGCCTATTACCGGGGCGCGCATGGTGCCATCCTTGCATTCAGTTCTAGCGATCTCGACTCGTTCGAAGCGGTCGATTCTTGGCGGAGCAAGGTTTGTACTGACGTGCCATTGTATCTATAATAGCATATAATAGTATGGTGAAGTTCACAATGATACTTTCTGCCCCTATAACTGTTTCATATTAGTATACGTTCAGGACAGAATTTCTCAAGGGAAACATATTGCCTATAGTAATAATGGTTACTTTAAATGCTCTAAAAACTGTCGCGTTTTAACAGGAACCCATAACGTTTGGCTAGTGGCCTTTTGATCCGAAGCCAGCATTCAGGTGGCCAATGACGCGCCATGTAAATGAGCCCAGTTGCTATTAATTTAACAGGATTTCGCGACTGACCCTTAACTGGTACCAATAGGACAAACGAATTGTTCAAGTAGACGCTTTTATGGTGAACCCTTGGCTAGGAACTCCATTATAACACTATAATAATAATAGGACCGCTTAGAAAAGGCTCTTATTTTTCTAGTTAAAAATAGCGAATTGTTTGCAATTAATCTATAGTGTAATGATTTAACTTCCTTTTACGCTTATCGTTCTTTTGCTTCGACTGCTATTATTAGTAACTTATCTGTGAGTTGTAAAAAGAAACTAATTAAATGGTAAAAACTATCTAATACTTCGAATTCAAACGCCGCATTCAGTCGCGTTAATGTTACATCTAACAAATAGTAATAAATAATGGGTGTGTCATGATGAACACAGTTACTTTGCCTCCGTTTGAACTGAAGGGTTTGCTTAATACCTAACAGGAGCAAGTTTAAGACCGATCTCAATTCAACGACTGTATGAAGACCATTCATTCGTTGACACGTGACCATTTACTCAGGGTTTAGTAACCATAAAAAAAAATAGCACATGATTTAATGTCGTTTTCGGGGCGAAAAAAGAGAAACAGTTACGCTATGCCATTTTGTCGTTGGCCCACTCCGATGCCAATGACAGGCCTTTCTTTTACTCAGTCGATATCTGGTCAAGGCCTTTCTCCGCCAGAGCAAATTTCCCGTTGGCCGTTATATCTAAGATTATCGGCGACCCAGTACACGCTCTGTCCGCGTGAGTCTGCACAGAATATCCCGAAGCAGCAAAAAGGTATTTCGAACGACCTATTAGCGACAGTGCGCGATGGTCGGCGACGATGCCGTTGTGATCACGCGTAATCACTCGTACAAAGTCCTACAGTCAATGCAGGCCGCTGGACCTTGTCAATTAACGATACCCAGATGTGTTCGCGTTTGTATTATGTATAATAGTTTAAGGCTATATCTATATGTGAACGTATTTTTGTGGATTCGACAGAAGTATCGTATGCTCATAATGATTTGGGAGGCTGAATGCGCGAAAGCTTACCACCGATCTGAAGGAGCCAATGGCTAACAGCAGACAAAACGATTGACGAATCAGCTATAGCGTCCCACAGGGTTCGGATGATTGCGTCGGACATGACACATGATGTAAGCTCAAAGCTACTATATTTCTGTGATGCAATGATCTACGGACGCGGCAGTTGAACTCAGCACACACCTGGGATAGCATAGCTTAGCCAGATACTAGTAGATATATATATATATATATATATATAAATTTATTAAAGAAATCCTAGCTCGCTGATGCCCTCTGGTGTCGTGTTGTGGAAGCTTTGTGTCGAACACCTATATTTACCTACTGTAGTAGCTGTTTGTTCTTGACACTGCTCAATTTTTTTATGCAACTGTAGATGTAACTGTTATTCAAGATCTTCAATTATACGAACCCAGTTAATCGTGCTAATAGCAACAAGATGAAAACAATCCTAAGGATGAAAATATATCAACAGTAGCAGCAACAGCTCCGACCGCTCTAGTTGACAGTCGTCGATGACTGAACTAAAAAAAGACGATTATTTAGGGCTGATTTTACCATTTGGTATAAAAACAAGTAAGTTCTTACGTTTCTAGACAATGAAAGGCTGTAATATAACAAAAACTGCGGATCTAGATTCGCCGACTAAGTGGATCTTGACCATCGTTCTTCTATTTAACATTATATATAACATGCAAATCTTGGGTTTATACGGTTGAATAAGCATATCAATGAAAAATAGAAAGCGGCATAACGATAATATGATCGTAAAAGCCAGCCATCGAGAATGCATTTGATAAAACTCGATTTGATACAACTTATAGAAAAGTACATTGTCATGTAGCGTGACGGGGCACTAAAAATGAAAAACACAATCATAGTCATAGCTATGCGGATAAGCTAGGTTTCACGGGGAGGATCAGGTCCGTTGTAGAACGGTCTAGACAGATAAAAAAAGAGAACGAAAATTAAGTCCCATTTGTCCTAATCACGTTAGGATACCCAATGAGAACTTTGCAGTTCTTCATGGCAGCATTTATTCATGTGCATCTAACTTAATAGTTTCGATCGTAGCCTTTAGTAAACCCCTTCACCCTTCATTAGACATCCTTCATGCTTCTTTCATACAATAGCCGTTTTGTGCTACAATGAATGAATGTGCGACAATTAATCCAATACATTGAAGAGCATGGCGAGGCAGTGTAATATAAAATGGAATTATAAAAAAAGTTTATATATAAACAAAAATATATACACGAAATACTACCGTCAAAGATTTTCCAAGGGGCTTACTTTTATCAATGACCTGTACCTACGTGTACGTGTATGTATGCATAGTTATGCGAATTTCATGCCTCAATTATCTGTTGTCAATATTCGATCATTGTAAAGAAAAATGATTGAAAAAGCAAATCTCGCCTGTCGGCTTATTAAGAGGTCACTGTTCCAGTTTAAGCCTTGCCATGTACACAGCACTCTATTTAGAGTGTACATTTCGGTCGTTTTTGTGCGCGCTGATATTGTAGGTGGAGGCCGAGTGTGGATCTCTACCAATGGTTTTGGTGCAAAATAAAATGGATCTGGCAGATCAGGCGACGGTCACCCCAGAGATGGCCGAATGTGCAGCAAGAAGACATCGTCTTAGGCTTTATAGGACATCTGCTAAACAAGATTTTAACGTTGACGAAGCTTTCAGGTAGGCTCACACTCATGCCTTCTACCCAGCATGACCCGTTTATGCCATTTAGAGTTAAAGGAAGGTGTAGAGAATCCGTTAGCTCAATAGTAATCAGCATTTTCACTATCAACCAGCCAGAGATTAAGCCGGTACGTTTGCTATACAATCGTCTATACACATTCAAATTAGTGAAAAGTAAAATGTTGTATTTTACTTAAACCGAATCCATTGACTACATCGAGTATGTGTAACTCGCATAGACTGTTCAACATAACTCCAGCGTTCATATACGACTAGTATACAGTCTACACCGTGCTTCTCATGGATTGTTCGATAACCCGTCTGTACGATTTGAAATTGTTGACACCGGCCATTTTGTGTCTCTTCTTTTTTTTTTCCAGGTATCTAGCAGAGAAGTGTATGGAAGCGCTCACGCGCGAATTCAACGACAATCTTCATAAACAAGCATCGCTCTCTCAGAGCAACAACAACAACAACAACAACAACAACAATAACACTACGTTCAGCCTTAAACTCGACAGGAAACCACGTACTTTACGCTCGAGGTGTATACGATTTCTACCCACGTAGCGAGAGAATGGGACGGACGGCCTCAGATTCCTTCAAACACAGCTCGAAAGAATAACCGGATGTGTGAAGAAGGAGATAGGTTTTAAGAGGAAATACTATATGAGGACGTACGGGTTTAGCCATAATTCGACCGATTATACGTATTGAACAAGATGATCACTGTTGCAGGTTGACTACATAGTTAACGCTTGGGGCCTTAGAAATAACAAAAAAAAAAGAATGTGTTAATTTCTATGTGAATAAACATTATAAGACTATTATTAATCATACTTTGGCGTAGATGTCTTTCGGTCTCCTGAAAAGTATCAATACATAGGCAGTAAAGAGGAATGGACGACTGTGGAGTGGTATAACTTTGTCTCATTGGCGAAATAGGATGAGAGACAAAAAATCCAGCTAAGATTGCTTTAAAACAGTTTTTCTTGCGACAAGATGATTTAATTGGATAGATTTGACAGACTTAAAAGGTTGTGACCTTTTGATTATATACATGTATGAAGTTATACACCGTAAATCAAACGAAAAATGGTGAAATCTGAAATGAAACTGAAAATGGTAAATATGATCCAGCTATTTGATGTGGCTTTGCTAAACAATGAACTATTCAGTCAAAGACACAATATTTTGAAATCAAAGAACTCAATGTTATTAGGTTTCGGGTGCGTGGCACTTCAGCGGAATCCCAACAGCGGCTTAAATTGTACCCCATTGACCTAGACTGAAACAACCGTGCTGACACAGCTGGGCGACTTTGTGTCGGGATTCTTAAAACTTCACGCAGATTCATTTGTTGCATAAACATTTATATTCTAAACAAAAACAGTGTCAACATTCGAAGGTATGGCCTACCGCTTCCATCCGTTGTATCAATATTAGATAAACACAAACAAAGTAAATTGATAGAGAACGTCCTTATCTGGGCGCCGGCGTGTAGCTTATGAATAGGACTATCTGACTGTAGTCAGTGTACAATTATGTAAAGCAATTTACTATAGGCCCTGATAACATGTGATTTATTTAGAATGCGTAAAAGAGAGTATCATTTGTCTATATTAAATACTGCCCAGCAGTTCAACACGACTGGGTGGGGTTGTTGTTGCTCTAGCCGAATGTCGATTACTACCATATATAAAACATATAAATGAAATAGCGCGGATAAAAATAGAACCTGATAATAATAAAAATGTGGTATTTAAACAGATTAGTAGAAATTTTTTGTTCGGTTATGTGTATAGATAGAGGTGGAACTGTCGAAGTTCTATTGGTGAAAATAGGAGATAATTGGCACAGTTAAAAATAATGTGCCCAACTTTTATTTGTAGACGTAATTTTCTCCTGAGATGCTTTTCAACTCAAACCGCTCACTGGAGAAATTTAACTAATTTGAAAATTTATTATCAAATATAAGGCGTTATCAAGTGTCACTATCGGTGTATATTAATGTGTGATTATCTATTTTTTTCAATTGGTTGAAAAAGATGCTAAGAGAACTCTTGCTTTTATTGCGTAGACTAAGGAAAATGCGAGGACGAGGGCCATCGAAACCGGAGCCGAGTTTCGTTTTAGTGGAGTAAATATGACCCTGAGGTAAGCGGACGAAGACATTCATCTTAGAAACTGGCTACGGTAGAAGTGAGCGTTCACCATAGAACACAGAAAGTGTCGGTTTGGCGGTCTGCAGGAAGTTATGAGCCGATTAGCTCCAGCGAAACTCTACGCGCTCGAAATTTGGTGGCAGCGTTGTGGGATAACTGAAATCGTACGCGGCCTTGTGGCCGAGCAGGGCAGCCTAATTTCAAGACGCTCGCAGTGCCAAAGCCGCGTCCAGGAAAGGTGAACCTTAAGAGTAGGGAACCAGCATTGGAGCATATTTTCGTTGAACTTATGCAGGACTTCTTGTTTCGATCGAATAGTTCGGGATGATTTTCCGCACAGATGATCGGGCTTATTGTTCGGCCAGTTCGAGTAATTGTAATCGTCGCGATACCTTCCTAAATAACGGCATAATTCAGGCACATTGATGTCATCAATGCACAGTAGCAGCAATAGTAAGTACATAGATAGGTAAAATTTTGCGTATCGTGTAATAAAATATACAAGGCTCTTCGAATCTCTGGTGTCCGAGAACGCACTTTTTTTCGGCCAGACGAATGAAGGCCAGATGGCCTTCATTTACCTAGGTCGGCCAGGCAACTCTTTGTAGTATGTTGGTTGCTCCGGAAGTGAAACACTGTACGAGCAATGCAGTGGTTAAGCGCTCTTAAGCCATATTCTCGCCAACTTTATGCAATAATAAGAATAGGCCGCTTCGGGGGCAGCCATTAGCCCCTACGACAAGCCGAAAGTGAACTGAATGACGAACCCCTGGAATTGCAACATACGAAGATATTATCAAAAATGCTTTTTGGGCGTTCCGACCAAAAACTGAACTACAAACCGTTTTGTGTATGTCTAGGGGACAAAATCGGGAGCCGTAGCTTGGCCGTTGTAAATTTCGCAGAGCTTCGGCGCCGTCGGGATGGACAAGGTCACCCGTTTTACATGGCGGCGAGTCGCAGGCTACCTCTGACATAATTACCTCGGTCACATTTAAGATGACTATCGGATATACACGGTGCAATAAGCTGGTATGGACGGCAATAGAAACTGTGGGGTGCCTGGTGATGGAAGGACAGAGTTTGCTTCAGAAGCTGCCGTCTCGGATAACGTTTTCGTTCAACACATCCCGAAGCGAGGACCGGAAAAAAAACCATTCGAAATATTCTTCGGCTGTTCGGCTTCGGCTATAGGGCCCTTCTTCCATAGAGCCATACGGCTGTCAGAACGCCTCAAGGCAGAATGCGGCGGAACTATGCCGGAACGAGCACCGATTGCCCCAGAACGGGTAACGACGCCTAAAGACGCGGTTCGAACGAATAAGGTGTGCCTCGCGGAAATTCAAAGACGGCATTAAGGTACTGGTGAAAATTGAGCCGGTAACAAGAGCTTGGACCCATGTAAACCATATTGACTATCATCAGTCGAACTGCGCCATGCAGCTATCGAGTTATAACGCCACATGGCCGGCAGCGGCTTGTTGCAAAACGTATCTCAGTATATACAACTGAACGTAAAGATACGTGCTGCGAATATTATATCATAACTTCTAGGTAAATGCACTTCAGACCTGCGTATGAAAGGCTGTTTGAACACGAGCAAGTCGCAGTTCGCTAGTAGCAGCTTTGTTATTTGCATCAATATATATTGTGTTGCAAACCAACATTATTCCTAATAGTTTGACAATCATTCATAAGCACACGGTCATACCGATTATACTATAGGATAACATACGAAGATAACTGAAAGAAACGTGTGTTGTTTTTTAGGTTACGCGCAGAATAAGCTGTTCGGTGACCATGTAATCTGGCACCCATGACGCACCTAATTTTAGTATCAATGACGCCGGGGTCCTTTTGATGGTGCAGTGGCGACGTGGGGGCCTAGTAGACTTGGGAAAATGAGATGACCTAGGCTCGAAACCACGTGTAGACACATTTAATTTCATGCTAGAAGCAACCACCCGTCCGAAGCAATGTTTAAGGGCAGCACGGAACCTGAAAATTAAAGTGTTTTGATGCTTGAATGGCTGGTGTGGAAATTGGCCGAGAATCGACCAAGGGGTCGAAAACGTTTGCTAATGGGTACAATATAGCTACTTTTAAGAACGGGAGCAGGGGCTCAACTTTTAAGCTGGAAGCCTTTGGTAGCTATTATTATTATGATTTGAGGAATACACAAATGATCTAAATCGATTCTGAACTGAGCGTTTTCGATTAAATAAGATCTAAATCCTAGATGATTCCACAAAGGCATCAACTGGCAATCAACTTACAACCCTTTCATGGCACTTACGGTAATGGTGCATAATAATACCCTTACATATAACAACCCTTCATTGAAACTGCTGCATTTATTAAATGTAGGATCGTATTTAAGCAACTAAATGTTTCAGGTTCGAAGGTCTGTACCGTCGTTGAGATCTTGTTTCGTAGCGTTAAGAACTGCATCTCCGCAACTTCCCTTTACCCGCAAAATTGTACCTCGACACCCGTGTGGCCCACTACACACACCAATGCCTAAAAATCGCAAAATGAGAATACTAGGCACGTCAAGTCCGGAAACTTATGTTGCGAAGTAGAACCTTGTGAGGTCTCACTTCTCTACATATATCAAAACGAGAAATTTAACGGATATAGTTCATCAACTGTATACGAAACATTTTAAATAATATGATCTCTACGAGAGTTCGATGTGAACTAATTGCTACGCAAATTCTCATACACTTTTTTGTACTTCATATTTTTTGGAAATGTAACGCCAATACCATAAATAACACTTCGACCCACTGAACAGAGAACTGAAGAATACATGGCGAACTTGAAGTTCGGTCTTTTCAAAGAGCCGATTTTGCCAACGTCGACAAGAACTTGAAATGTTTCGCAAACTGGAAAAGTTTTATATGATGATAGACCACTTTCCTATTTGCCAACGTAAATACCTCAATATAATGGGGAATAGCTAACAAACATCTTAACGACAACCTTATCTAGGAACAAAAGATAGTGCACTTTAATACTAAGTAATGCTTAATCGTTTGTAAAGACCGATAAAGTCTCTGCTTGCCCCGGGCAACCTCACCCCAAAAAGGGCCAACTGCGACTTCCTAATTCAGCCTGAAACTTATGCCCATATTTGTCAAAGCGAAGACCTTCCAACATCGACAACGTTATACGAAGTCACTATGAGTCATGCTACCGATAATGCTGTTTTTTTAGTGGTGCTTCGAGTAACGCGTCCAGTACAGTTTCAATTAAGCATTGCTCCGGACGCCTGATTCTAGCCGGTACGAGTGAAACGCATCTACGCTCGATTTTGAGCATATGAGCATTCGAGCCACAAGACTGCTGGATTATCTTTTATGAAGAAATATCTAAGGAAACGTCTAAAAACTACCTGAATATAAGCCAAGGTACAAAAAGTCTTATAATCTAATAGTTTACTTGAAATATTCATTTCAATCATTCATCTGATTCTTACGTATAGTAGGTCACAGATTTTTTACTCTCCATGAGTGTTACAATGCTTAATCTCATTGTCTATCGCTTTTTTTTTTCAATAAATTAATGTTTTCATAATGTGCACTGCCAGTTAGTCTACATAGTGCGATCCGGCAGTAATTTTGCCAGTCCGATACGGTCTAATCGTCAGCAATAGCGCCATCAGCGTTTCTGTGTATTGCACTCTTCACTTTTTTTCCATATTCGGCAATTATTTCTGAGCGAAACTTTTCACTGGTTTTATAATTCGAGAGCCACACAAAGTCTAACGGGAGGTTTCAGAAATCAGAAAGTACCCTTACTATTTGTTGCAGCCAGAGATCGCCAAAGGAAAATATTTCTAGTTAAGTAAATTCTCCGACCTGTAGCAAAAACTTAATGAAAACGTTAGTAAGTGTTTAAGGAATGGGTGTTTCAACGTTGATTCAGGTGGGCGGCAAACAGCTCATCATTGGGATGTTTTTCGCACCTTCGTACTTTTTCCACATACTATTCCACAAATAACAACCCAGATTAGCTCGATAACAACGAAAAGCCGGAGCAATTCTAATGGAGTCACACTAAATAAAGAATTGAAAACAATAGATAAGTAACAAAAGTACATCCTGCTTGACCATATAAATGCGTTTCTAAATACTTTATCAGTAGCTTTCTAGCTATGTTTGCGATTGCTTCTTCTATGGGGCATTATTCTGCCTAGCAATTACCCTTGATTATCGTAAATTATGTAGATAAGACTAACTATTTACGCTCGTTAAGAGCGCTTAATAATTTCCGCAATCATCAAACGTACGCTAAATATGTATGTAAAATAGTTCCTGTTGTTAGAGATGTTTCTGGATGCCCCTCTTCTAACCCTATAGCGATTGGAGCACAAAGGTTCACAGCGGCGTTCCTTACAGAACCAAAGTCTATACCAGCTTTGTATTGGCCATAGTCGAAATAAATGAAAGTGACCTAACCTGGCGCTTATGCCGTTAACACAGTTTCAAATAGTGGTCAGGCAATTGTTGCATTTATACGTTAGGACAAGTCTGCTCTATATAGGGAAATGGATGGTGACGAATGTTTGAATTCGATTACTTTTGCTTGTAAATAACCGGTAGAGAAAAAACTAACTTCTAATATTGGAACCTCTATAGAACTATCAATCCAGTAACGGGAGAATACATGTTGAAAGAAAATTATGGCGTTTTACTATATGCATATCGGTGGCGATTATTTACCAACACCCCGAATCCCGATAAAATTTTTGCTCTCATCGAAGCAAGCGTAATCCCAAAGAAAGGCTCAACGCGTAAAAGATATTATTCCCAATATTCAATCTCCTTCCCTCTTTTCTGTGTTTCTACGAAGAAAGGTACAAAATACGATTGCTGGAAATGATCGATTTCTGGATGGAGCGCCAATCGCCTGGCCTATATCGATCTGTGTAAACTGATATTGAAAATGGAAGAAAACGGAAAAAACTTGCTAAGAATCTCTAGCTAACGATCTGATAGATAATTTTGCGCTATAGATAAGGCTGTTGTGCCAAAAAGAATACAACCACACGCAATTTAGGCACCCGTATAATAGGACGATTGCCAAATATTTGCAATCATCATGAAGAACCTTGAGCAAATTTTCGGGGCAAAAAATGTATGAACTAATAGTCGATTAGCGGGATTATTATAAATGTATATAGTTATTAGCGGGAGCGCTATTATAAATGTATACCGCTCTCAAGATATTATTCAGATATAAAAATCCCTATTTCAATGCCGGTTCCGCTCAATTAAACCGGCCAGATTGAATTAGATTTCACATTTAAATTCACAAACCAGTCAGTTAGAATTACATACTGAAGACTCATTCGTCCAGACAATACGCGTGGATTAATCTGGGCATTATATAACATGTTTTTTAATGAGATTCATGTGTAAATCTTATTTAGAAATATCCTTTACGTCTTTACCACGGTAGCGTTTTGAGATTTTAGCCAGTATATTTTAGCTGCTGCGTTAGCACCCACTAAATTCGCCCAACATTTCACTGTCTCTGGTTTTCTCGTAATAATGTAGTACATAACATGTTAGATTTAGGGCCACAGGGCTCGCAGGTAGTAGCCAACCCTCTAAATATAGTAATGTCTAGCCGCTTAAAAATAGCGCGCAAAATACGAAAAACATTTTTGGCCGGTACTTGTTTTCATTAGCCACTTCAACGATTTAGTAGACTTCTAAGTGACAGAAGCCTATTTTTTGTTTACTGTTTTCGGCGAGTTTTGAACCAGTCATTTCTCAGTCAGCCAGACCGTCTGATGGGAAAAACGCGTTCGCTCAGCGTTACGACAACTTCCAATCTACAATGGGGACTTAACGGCAGCCGAGAGAGGCAATAGGGCTGAACGTCATTTTCATCTTGATTCTATATGATAACATTGGGGACACGATATACTGAAAACCCGTTAATAAGAGAGTGTAGACGAGTATCTCTGCGTATGCTAATTTGGAGATATCATTCCGAGCTTTTCCTGCTTGAGGTGAACGATATCAAATACACCGAGTGGCATCTGAAGCTACCATACATATTATATCGATAAGATATGTTTAAATGATAAATATTTTAAATATATTAAAATAAGGGCAAAAACTTGAAAATGCAATACTGCTTATCCATATACAATTAGAAACGAAGCCTGGTCAGTTTTCGGTCGGTAAAACCATGTACTATAGGAAAATCGCAAATTCTGTACTGCGATAAAGGCAATGCACGGATTCCATTGTGAACTAACGTACATTCACGATATTTTTAAGTCATACACGGTGATTATTGTGAAGAAAAAGCAATTCAACGCATCAAACCACCGTCAGAAAATTTTTCAGAAACGTCTGTGTGGGAAAGCTTTTTTTTGTCAAAACATCTGAGCGGCGATGCACACTGGAGCGAGATTTAAGGCATTGTACACCTGCTCTGAAGCATCAAATTGACTTCGGGGGTTCTATTTGTGGTGTATTATAGTTTAAACGTGCCCGTCATTCTCATACATATTTGACACTAGCTTTCGTTGTTATTGACCACGAGGAAAATAGATTTTAGGCGGAGTCATAGTAGAGTAACGGATAAAGCAAGCCGTATCTTCATTCGCGCTCATCTCGAAGACGGTAACGAACTTCGACTTCGTGGGGATGGCTACTGAGGATAGAAAACCAGGTGAAGTCAAACAACTATATAGACGTGATTGTGCTAACCCTTTTAGGTGTCAATTTAATGTCGAACTATGAGATACCCACAATGTTGTTTTGGGTATTCTGTATATTCAATTGTATTAAAATGTATCGAGCGATTTTAAGCCAAAGTTAAGGCAAGTATTTTTTTTTTAATTTTTAAAATGCCATTACTTAACTATGCATCACATTTGTGGGCGAACTCCTGCCATAATTTTTACATCATAATCTCATCAGTGTAGAATTTCTGTATTTTTTGGACGAAAAATTGAGACTTGCTTTTTGCGGCCCTGAACACCATTAAGGGAGCTCTACAGAGGCCAAAACAGACGAGAGCCCGGTGGTGCAAGATCCAAGCTATCTGGCGCACACACTAGAATTTCCCATCTAGGTTCTCTGAACTGTTGCTGGGTGGCTGAAGATGCCGTTAGCCTACCATTTTGATGGTGGAAAACCTCTCTTTTCGCTTATGGGTCGATTTTTTCCAATAGTTTGTTATAATCTTGATGGTAGGTGACTGCAGAGGTCGAAGTCGACCATTTTGTCAGGTGGCAGAAACTGATATTGCACGAGTCCATTCCACTCCCATTAAACACATATCATATTCTTAGTTTAGGCCCTGTCACTTATTGGATATTATTAGTATCGTGTGTAATCCACTTTTATCAGTCGCAATCAATCGCTTTAAAAATGGTTTGATTTCATTACACTCCTGTAAAGCTTCGCAGGTGCGCTTAGCGTAGATTTTTTGCGTTTACTCATATGGCACACAAGTATCGAACTTTTTTCTGTAGCCAGCCATCTTTAAATAAGTTGACGGATAGTTAGACCTTTGGCGATACTATGGCTACTCACCAGCTTGTCATTCGCAAGTGTCGCAACTTTTTCGTGATTGGTCGAACATTACATTGGAGGAGCACTTTTCATATCGAAATTTTCGAAATAAAAAATCATCGTTGGGCCGTTTCCTCTGATAAAGTACTTTGATTATAAACAGCCCAATTTTTTAAAGACCTGGGCAGTAATTATGCCTTTCTAGTGAAAAAGATTATACAATGTAGCGAATTTTTGCAGAAATCTAAAATCTACGCCAGTCTGATGCGATTCGTATTATCCGACATCCGTGATTTTACCCTAGCTAAAAAGTTTTTCTGACAACCCGATAAAATCTCTGCACATGACGGTGTTCTGTTGAATTGCATGAGCAATATAAGTTTTAACCGTTTTAAATTGGCGTAATTCTGAGAACGTATCGAAAATGGTACTTCAGATGCGCTATGTATATTTTCATTAAATAAAAAATTGGAGGCGTTTGGGTGTGCGGATCTGCGAAAATACTTCGATACGAATGGAGAGATGGAAAATCTGAAAGTGGCTGTTGTGTCCATAGCTGGGATGTGGCGTAGTGAGAGGAGATTCCTACTTAGCTGTATAATCAGGTACGTTCCTACGAACTTCTGTAACTGGGTTTACGTTCGGGAACTTATTATTGTTAACCCTGGTTGGTAACATCACTCAAGTTAACTGCTAGCTAAACAAACGTCGTTTCTGCCGTCAACACACGATGAATAGTCTTCGTGTACTAAGGAGTTATGGAGGGTCAACTCAAACATTTAGTAAAAATACCATGAAATCTTTTTAGGTGAAATACAAAAATTTTTGACAAAGTGGCTTTGAGATGACTTTAATTTTTACTGTTTGACTTGAAACAAACTTTAGAAAAGATCGAATCTTGACGATTATAAGTATAACTCACTGATATTTACAATTATTTACTGATGTGGCTAGCGATTCATCACTGTCGAATATATGAATGCAGAGAGTTCCAGCGTTATATGTGAAGATGAACACGAGAACTCCCTATACAAATGCACATGGCCTGTTTTCAGTAACTTAATTTTCTCCGTAGAAAATAGTCTACTTCAAGGTTAGCTCAACCACGTGCTAGTACAGATGATTTGTGTTAGTAAAGAATATTAACTATGCCTAATAAAATTAGCATAGCAGTGTACGACGCAATTATAATATGCTATAGAAGTAATTGTTTTTTTCATAGATACTTACGAAGTGGGGGCGCGCCGGACTGGTTTCATGCAAGGAAACAGGCCGAAGCTGTTAAGTGGGAAAACTTCCCTGAAGGGGTGGCGTTATGGCCTGAAATTTTTAAGGTTTGAACTTTGCGCTCTTTAAAAACATCTTGAGCAGTTAGTATATACATAACAACTGAAATAAAACACACGATTTATATATATTAAAATAAAGAAAAATATTTTTTTGTTTTAATACATGAGAGTTAATTGTTAATATCACTCGGTCTCAGTCAAATTTAGTCAGGAAAATATTGAAGATTATATTCTAAGGTAGAACAACATCATTTCCCATTAGTAACAACTGCTACTTTGCTGGAATCTGAAACGTACGTGGTCTTCCAAGCTCGTAAACTTGTATAACGAGTAGTTAAGATGAAACCGTTAGCTTAATACAGGCTCAATTTGTATCGAATGAATTATCTATTATTTTGGAGAGCTTAGTCTTCAACTAACTTTTTGCGGTAGCGATTCCTGCCAGCAGATTTTGTTGTATGTTGCACGACTTGTGAGCACGACATTCCATCGATCTCGGTAAGTTTTCGACTTTTTGAGGCAGGCAATCTGACTGGCAACAGACACCCCATCCCCCTCTCCGGCAAGTGTCACACGCTCTCGATGTCCCCCACCGATGTTCGAATCTCTTATTCACGTAGGTCCGTACATTAGCGCACCTTGCAATTTCCTTTATAATGTATTGGGTGCTTTTAGACAATTTAAAGAGAAGGCACGGTGTTTTACTGCGATTTTCTAAGCAATCATTTATTCATTTTCTTTGAGCTGTTTTAGGTGCGTCAACTAAACGGCGAGGACGTGGCCGTCCTCGTAATGGATACACAAGGTCTGTACGGGACGAAGAACGCGTCGGCAGAATCCACAGCCGTGCTTTGTTTTAGTGTACTGCTAGCTTCTATACAGATTTACAACGTATATCAGCATATACGTGGTACAGATCTATATGCATTTGAGAACTTCCTCAAGTTCGTTTCGAAATCAGTTTTCCGCGCGCCGCTTGGACAAAAACTCGTATTCGTTGTGTCGGACTGGCCTGTTTCGCTTAAATACCCCTATGGCTGGGAAGGTGGTCAAGATGTCCTACAAGAGTAAGCATTACAGCTGTAGATAGATTTTGGGAGGATAATATTTAATAGGCAACTAACACAATGCTTAAAAAACGTGCAGTAAGACGGAAACTCATCCCTGAAGATAACTATGATCCCTTTCAATTCAGCGTTAATTTACCGAAATTACAGCAGTGGAGCATAAGGTATCAAAGCCTAAAAAACCAATGCACCTTCTACTTTGATTTACCCCTTGCGAAGGGAACTCTTTCGAGAAGGGCACGGGGCTCCAACTTCACAATTTCTCAAAATCGGACGATGTATCAAGAAAACCTTCACTTCGGTGCAGTGCTACTTAATGCCATATCCCGGTGAGGACTTAGTTTGTTCGGCATGTGAACAAGACAACAAAGGCAAGCGCGAACGATATAAACGTAAGGAAAAATATTTTCTTTGAAGCGTAATCGACGATGCTGTAAAATTGCTAACGTAATTGTACTTACCCTTACTTCGTCATTTAAAACAGCATCTGAAGCGCTCCTTTGGTTAGAAAATAATACTAATTATCTATACCTCATCAATCAAAGAAGCTGCGGAAGTGTAATTATTATCAGAACAATGAAAAATCCAGTGCTAGCCATTGGGCTAGCAAAGCTTGTTCATTTTATTGACGGGAATTTTATATTACAAACGAACCAGGATCATAGTCTCATTCAGTACTAAATAGACTATGATCCTGGTCCAGTGCTTTGCGTTTGGTCCAAGTGTCTAGGCCTTAGATGATTTTTCTATTCAGGGCCTACATTGGCCTATATTAGTTCATAAACTAAGCACTGGATGTTCCGCTACCGTATAGTTAAAATATAATCGTCTCTTGCAGAATTTATAAGAAACGCATGAAGTGAAGCTGGAGGTTATACCGAACGTTCTTAGCTAAATTACGAAACAAAGCACTGGAACCCTTCACAAATCTTACCTTGGGAAATGCTACTCAGGGCACCCATAACAAATTGCGTTTTAAACCTAAATTCAAAGCTTTCACTGAATTGACAGTATCTTTATTTACAGGACCAGACGGCGTGTAGAACACAACAACAGGCATTGTATAGCGCATATATAATGTAAAATTAACAATAAAAGCAGATATGCCCCGTCCATAAAACGACGTACACATCCTCCACGCATAGCTATTACAATTTCTGTTCCTCATTTTCCATTTTTTGCAATGGCTTTAGGACCTGCAGTGGATTTTCTGCACAGATTATTGGACCTTGAGTCAAAATAAGGTCCCCCTTACATAGACAGAGCATTTCGCTTTATTACGGTGATCTAAAAGGTAAATGAACTAGAGCGCTCCAATGGATCGGTGGAAAATAAATTTGCCCACTTTTAAGCATAGTGGTGGGCTTGGGTTCCATGAAATGGATTTCCCACGCCAAGGCATAGTATAAGAATGTACCTAAAAACATAACATAGTGCCCATAGTACAGTGGCCCGAGCAGTGGAGACGTAAGGGAACATTCACGTTGTAAATTCAGTAGTTGAGATCAAGCGGTACAAAACTGCATATTTTTGAATAGCTGCATCAATAGGCCACGCTGTCAACTACATTTTAAAGCCTGTCGTGTACACTGTTAGTAGGCCATCTGCCTATTTCTTTTACTAGGTTTCATACGGAATATACTTGCATTTTGTTTTTTGCATTTGTAATAAGCACTAAGTACGAAAATTACTTATAACTAAGGGTCACTACAACATTTTTGAAGAACGCCATAAGGGGCAGGTAGCCGGAAACATTTTCAAGCTTCAGAAAAACTACCAATGCTAGAAGCCATTGGAGAAAAACGAGTGGGTATTTTGGCGACTCAGTTGCCCAAGTAAAGTTCCATGACCCACTCTATCAAAAGGCCACTTTTTGTTTATTAAAACAAACGCAGTGGTATGATCTAAGACTGCTGATATGCACGGTCCTGCAATCCTGCGTCATTTCCGACAGTTGCAAAACTAGGCTGCGCGACATAAGAGCTTACTTTTTCAGTCAAAAAGCAAGCTTTTATGTTTTCAGTCAAAAGCAGATGCACTGTTTTCCTAAAGACGCGACAGCCAGTTGAAAGACAGCGTGATAGCATTGTACGTTGGTTTGACAACCCTGCTGGATACTGGTGCAACAAGACTTGGGAAGAGGTTTTGGATAACACAGTTACGGTATAATCTCGCGACAATGTATCTTCGGAGCTCAACAAGAAAGTAAGCAAAACATTTGCTGAGCCGGATATTGTCGAGTATAAAATTTGTCCTTACATTAACCTAAACCTAGGAAGTAATCTAACGTCATATAAAAGTGAGAGAAACCATAGTTGCTGCAACTCTTCTTTATGCTAAGTGATGATACAAGCGGCGGACAGCGGAATGAGGCAGAATATTCTACAATAATCGTTCGGGCGTTATAGATTGACCACGACAGAAATGGAAGCAACTCGTCCTTTGAGTCCGGAATTGGAATACAAATTTAATAAAGTCGTAAGAGTCCAGTAGAATTGTATATATGAAGAAGACATAAGACTGTACGAATTAGGGCCTGCCTTGGGCATCAACAGTTTTATGAAGGGTGACGAGATTTTGTGTGATTTTAAACTTATTTGTTAAGTTTAAAATTTTTAACGTTTGATATTTTACTTCGTAAGTTGTCGCAGTTACCTCTTAGGCCTAGCACCAAAAGTTAGCTAAAAGCCTAACGCACAAAACTAAAGTTAGGCTTTTGTTGCATTATTTTGAAGGTTAACCAGTGACAAATGCTCAACGAGATCCGTTTCTTATCCCAATGAAAGTGTGTTTAAACTCCGATTTTGTGTATCATTGGTAACCGAAGCATGGTAAGAGTTGATACATTTTGCGTGTGTAGTAAGCAAATCAGAAGATGGCGAAACAATTTGGGAGAAGTTAAGATGGCCGATGATGATTAGTGGAACGTCAATGTTGCACAGTGTTGTATAACAAATCTGTAGCACAACAGAGAGGGTTGTAGTAAGGTAAATACACCCGCCATTAGTACATTACCACTCATTACTTCAGTATTACTGTGAATTCATCCCGTAGAGCCTCTAAAAACCTGGTAGCACTAACCAAGGCGCCCTACCCATTTGGGTAAATAAATAGTGAAAATTAGTGTTTGGTGTCATTGGACTGGTTCCATTTTCTGTCCGGGGAGAGTACTCGGACCTGTGATGAGTCTTCAGTATATTTTATTAAAGTTGAAACTATGACGTAATGGATACATGGCATTGCGGGCTACAGTAATGGTTAAAATGCGCGGAACTGATATTGGACCACCTATGGGATAAGCTCTACGACTTAAAACCGGAGAGTGGCAGTATGGCATAACAACGTTAGCATACCGTTTGGAAGAACTGAAGTCACTTAGCTCTGATACAGCTAAGATCTAGTGTTGTGGGTCTGTCATAGTGATGCAAGCACAGTTCAGGTAGTGGAAAAAGCAGTTTTTTTTGTTAACAACTAAAGCTGCTTCATTATTATCATTGTTCCAGGTATGAAGACTGACTTCGTGTGTCACGTGGCGGAATTCATCGAGTCCCTAATAGAACTAAAATCCCTTATTCCAAAAAAAATCAATGGAGTTGAATTAACACTTCGTGAGTTCTTCAGAAGAGTTGAACTCTATGAGCGCGTCCTTGGGAGCGGTCATACGTTGGCGCGGCAAGCTTTAAGTAAAAGCAGATATTCCGACGACTCTAGTGTGACTAGGCGTCACTGTTGTGTATGTTGTTAAAAAATAAATTCAGAGAATGCCTCTTTGTATCCCAGTGAGGCTCGGATTATGGACCTCAGATGACATTCTAATAACTAATTTTCTAAATACAATTTTTTTCAGTATCAACATATACTGTCAAAATATATCCGTTAGGAAACAAAAAAAAAAGTTGTAGGTATATATATTGTTGCCACTTGTCAGTAGTATTTTTCGCCATATTCTCCTCGTAGACGTCCGTCCTAGGTTTTTTTCCTGCTAACTATTGTATGTGCACATAAAGGTATTGAAGGTGCCGTGTTCCGCTACGTCACATGACTGCTCTTGAGCCTGAATTATTACATTCCTGTAAAAAAGTCATTTTTGAAATCCGCTGACTTTTCGGTTGCTTTAACAGCTCCAATCAAAAAAAGCTTTAAATATTAATTTACTGATGTTATTCCTTGGTTCCTAAAACGAAAGATAAGAGAATATCATTTTCAAAACGTAATATTACCAAAAAAGCCGCGTATGAAGGCGACTGTAATGCCGTATAAAACGCCGATTAAAGTTAGACCAGTGAGACCCCTTCCAAACCCGTAAGTGCCAGCAGACGCCGCAACATGATAAAAAATAGTGCATAAACTATTTTACATAAAGAACGGTTCGCTTCTTGCCCGCTGAAATAACGCATTATGGTTTTAAGCATCAATATAATTGTTCTTTTTTACTTGATCATATTAAGCATGATAACTGACCAGTTCGTGTATAACTTAAAAATACACGATTTGAGTGAGGGGTACGGAAAGCTTCCTTTGAAAGAGAACACTAACGCACGCAAGCTTTAGCGAACTCAAGCGCGAAGGTCGTTATGTGTATGTATATTATATTTTCGTGGCACCATGATGCGATCGATTGCTTACATAAGCGTTCAACTTAACTACCTCGACTATTCATACATTTTTGCAGACTGTTCTCGACTCTTAGGTACACATTGATGCGTAAGTCCTTGTTCCTATACATTTTTTCATATACATTTTCAATATAACCTTCTTGACATTGTAGGCATCCCTACGAGAGTGTCGTCCCCAGCATACTCAAAAAGAAAACCTGTCTCGAGTGAGATCTGGGGGTAGCCAGGGCTATTTTACAGGAATTTTGACTATTCTACCGTTTCTGTTGACCTATCGCGCGTCCCACCTCCTAAATGATATGCTCATTTACACAATCAGCTCCGCTTTTTAGACACTGCAGTGGGATGAAAACGGTATTTGTAATAATGTAGCATAAGCCTAATGTGTACATGGGCAAATAAGTGCAGTTGAAAATATTTTAATAAGCATTTTTGGCTCGCATAAACAGACCATATCAAGAACCCAATAATAGTATTCGAACTTCATATTAGGAACGTTAAGAATGGCCAGATGAGGTTGAGAAGTAAGCAGTCGTATGATACCGGTTATATAAACTCACAGGAACTGTTCACTGTAGTCTAGATTTCAACTGTGAGCCTATATTTTTAAAAGAATGAATTTTACCTTTACTCTATTATAAAACAACACGCCTGTAAAGTAAAATTCATGTTGCTGGCTGAGGCTGATAGCAAAACCTCCGCTCAAGGAGGCGTTCAATGCCATTTTCTGGTTGTGATATCTTCACCCCAGTAATTGATCCGTAAAATAACATCATATGGGATAATTAAATACCATACTAATCAAACATAACTAGTAGAGTAAGATCGGGAGTAATACATACTACAACTAGCCGCACTTCGATTCCCCGCCAGAAATTCAAATTTGCTCTTGCAGTTAACGCAACGATTAGCATGCAGATCATCCATCCGTTCCCTTAACACATGTATGGGTTTCACGTCTACATGTAGTCCCAGTTATTCTCTTCCATGGCCGTTTCGATGCCCGACTAGAAGCACACAATCGATGATTCTGCGCTGCTGGACTGGGTGGCGCTGCGATCGTCTTTTGATCGCCCTGTCGTCAGCTGTTCGGTGCTTGCCTACGTTACCTTAGATTGAAGTGAATGTGTTTGCCTTTGAGGGCCTTTGTATATGTGTATGAAGCAATGAACAACTATTTAAGTGTCTATATGACTACGATTGCTAAGTGGCTTTTGTTAAACAATCGCCAGAATCCCAAGTCAAAGTAGATGGGGTTTAGCATCGACCGAGAGGGCTGGCAGCAACTAAATTGCATAAACTTGACGTCGTTGACGACAACCATGGCAAACGCATAGAGGTTAGAAAGGGTAGAAAGTCAAGGAAACAAACAAGGGGGCAGAGAACAGGATCATTGACTTGTTTATCTATCAACTCTATTCTAACACTGAAGTCATTGCCAAAACCGAAGAAGCGATTCTGTGAAGGCAGGTAATGGATCAACAGCAGCTACCTGGCTGAACGTACAGGTCGGCGGGCATCACAATAACAACACCTACTGTCACGACCATTGCCAGGGGATTTTACCAGCATCGGACAGTAGCAGCCTTAACGGTCAGTGGTTGTCGGTCAATGAGTCAGTCCAGTTTGTCTGGCCCCACAAATGTTATTTACTTCTGTATCTGTCCGCTGTCATCACCACCCCAACATCACAGTCTTCTACCTTTTTAGTGCAGTATAAGATGGGAGGAGCGCGCTCGGTTTGGCTTTGAAAATTATTTCGCGTCGTTTTGAAAGTACGACGGGCACACGCACCCAGGCATTTAGAAGCAAACGGAAGAAGTGGTGAGCTGCAGGTATTGTAACAAGGCGAAGCGAACCACAGCGAGAAAGCAACCGTGGAGGATTCAGTCTTGGTAGTCTACAGTGTGTCTATAGTGAAACCAGCGGAAAAAGGAAATCGGTTGTGCGCGTGTCAGCTTAGGTTGACATCGACGAAACGGAGAGTCAGTTGTTGTAGATATCATCTGTTAGTATTTGTTATTCGTGTTACTCAGGGAGGAAAGTCTGATAGAAAAAACGTCTTTAGTCTGTCTTGGAAACGTGCTGTCCTGGAACATTTACTCCTCAGTCAATCAGATTTGCTGTAACAGGCGTTTATCTAAGAGAACCTAGACATTTTCTAGGTTGATTGTTTTACAACTTACTTAGAGAAATGCACCTGTAACTTTCATGACGAGCCGCTTGAAACTATTATATCCATACTGAGTGCATTATATGTTTGTGGAAATTAGCGTCAGCGATGTCAATACATCAAACTGATGGGCTATATTAATTAAATTCGAAGTTGTTTGCGATATTCGCAAAGTGAAGAATACGCCTGAGCGTGACTGTCAGTTGATATCGAAGCCCGATAAATTTTGTTCGAGATTTTATTTTTCGTTAAACAGAAGCATGAGACCCTAAAAAACGGAGACGTACCAATTTTTAAAGGTGATATTGAGAAAGTATTGTTATCCCATTGTTAGTGAATTCAACGATATGGTCTGATTCTAGCTTTCAAAATATACCCGTCCAAAACTGCTATTTTGATTACAGTGATTGTAAGGTACACGAAAGTATGAAGGGGTCAGGTGGAAAACAACAGTTAAAAATGGAAAATATGAGTGCTAATGAACTCCGTGAGTACGGGAACAAATTGTTCGGTGTGCGCAAATATGACGAGGCTATTCAGTGTTATTCAAAGGCCATTGTGAGTATCAGCCCTTTTTTTGTTTTTGTACAGTATATATATGTATATATATATATTTATGTATATCCCATGATGGCAAACCGCTGACGTTTTTGATCAGGGCCACGTGAGTGCTGAAGCTTGGCCGGGTATGCAACTCAACATTTTTTGCCTTTTACCCAGTATTGGCCCGCTACCATAAATAGGTTAATCGTCAGATGTAACAAATCTATTTGAAGCTAAACTGGCTGGCTTGTTTAGATCCACTTTGCCAGAACCTAAACAACATTTAAAAATTATCACTAATATATTATTGACCAGACGATTTGAGAGAGAATATTTGTCCGTATACGTTCCATAGAAAGAGATAGGAAAGGAGAACAGCATTGTAAGTTATTTTGCATTGACTGAAAAGGTCACTTCTCAAAACCTCAATAGTAAATTATTGATAATTTAATTAATGATTTACTCACAAAAATGTTCCTTTGTTTGAGGTGTCTCGCTTTGGTGGGTAATGCTTTTTCTAATGGTTTCAAAATTTCAGCACAAATAAGTAGTCAAGTTTAAAACTACTTTAATAATAAGGAATGAGTAAGCATTTAGTTTTGCGGATGTCTCTATCAGCAGCGCAAGAAATAAGGACAGAAGTTTAAGTGCTTTATTGTAAAAGGAGTAATTTATTTAAACGATGGTTGTAGTAATAATATTATCATGGTTCGTTGTAACGATTTTCTACTGGCAAGCGGTTTTCTAGGAATTGGTAACGTGACAAGCAAATCCCTGTTTCACGTAAGGAACCCATACCTGTTGAAATTCGATGTCGGATGATGGGATAATATGTTTCTGTTTACTCAAAAAATTGAACATGTACTCGACGGCATGTTTTCGTACTTACATTATGTTCATGATGACCGAGCAGTAAAATAGGCAAAGAACTATTAAAGATATCAAATAATCTCTACAGTGTAAGCGTGACAAAGGCAATGGAAATAAGTCAGCCGACGTACATAGACAAGTTGAGATCTGACAACGTTAAAATTAGAGTGAACATTTATGCCACGCGAGTGCACACTTACACGTTCAAATGGCACGTCAGTATAGAGATTGATTCGTTGATGGCTATATGATATGTGGTTAAAACAAAAAATTCCGCAAATTAACCTTTACCGAACGCTTTACG
Organism: Varroa jacobsoni; assembly: GCF_002532875.2. Taxonomy (NCBI): domain Eukaryota; kingdom Metazoa; phylum Arthropoda; class Arachnida; order Mesostigmata; family Varroidae; genus Varroa; species Varroa jacobsoni. The sequence continues at coordinate 150,300 of NW_019213544.1, read as the reverse complement.
TCATTGCTCGAGAAAAGTGGGCTTATTCACAAAGAAGGTGTGTTCTCTGATATATGTAAATTCTTAAAAAATTAACTAAAAGAGTAAGGATATATCCATTGCACATGGTTTGGAGGGCAATCGATTCGACTTCTTGTCCTCTAAAAGCATGTTCTATACATCATTTCTGAGTAAGCCCAAGCGACCCGTATTAAAGGGTGTTTCTGTATCTGCTCGCACCTTATGACGTTAGCTTTTGGCTAGAAATCGGTTTGATTTACTTCTATTGTTATAAAGTCAACTTTTGAAACCACGGAGCTTAAGTTATCTCAAATTTGTTTTGCCATCGCGACTCTAGAAAGAACATTCGGGAGATAGCAGCACTAGACATCGCTGAATTGAATTGATTCTACTAAAGTAGCATTAATTAAAGTATCTCCAGATAAAACTAATTAGCTAAATATAAAGAAATCTGCGGCGCGACCACAGAACTTCTTTTAGAGTATGGAAATATACGCACATACCGATACTTCTTTTTTTTTCAGATTAAAAACCCATCAGTAGCACTGTACTTCACGAATCGGGCACTCAGTTATCTCAAGTTACACCAGTGGGAGTTGACGGTTCAGGACTGCCGCCGTGCCACAGATCTGGATCCGAACTCCGTTAAGGGGCATTTCTTTCTTGGTAAGCGTTATATATAGTTGCGCTTTTTTATTCGAGCTTGACTGAAACTATGTAAGTCTCCACTATCTCACCTTTACTTATCGTGTTAAGCTACTTTTTATAACTAATTATCTTTACAATGGGGTCGAATATCTCAGGTCCTAGATTTTTGTGATGGTGCAGTGGTAATATATTTGTCTACTATATTTAGGGACAAATAAGGTTTGAAACCGAGTCCAACCTACGGTTCGTTTGATACTATAGAAAACTAGCCGTCTGAAGGAATGCTTAATTTAGACTGTACGTGATACTCTTAGCATTTATCTGTTTGGTCTTCTATCGCATATTTCCGTTTTCCCAGCAATTTCTCTTAAACCGCATCTTAAATCAAATTTATAGAATTTCTTTAAGGCACACTTACGGCAGCCAAAATATATAAAACAACCTTATTGACTACCCAACTCCTCTGAACTACATCCATATATCAGCTGATGATTCAAAAGCTGCATGACATCAAATAGCAGCTCGAGGCTGGAATTTTTCGCCCGTCAATACTTCATAGCCCCTTGTATCACTGACACAAAGTAAAAGACTGTGATAGTCTGATTGTGTCCGTTCGGGAGCGAAACCGATCAAATGAAAAACATGCTCATGATGTACGTGAGCTCAAACACCAATTGTTTATCTCTTTTAGAGATACTGCTCAATATATCTATCAATGGAGTCATTGTGGTTAGGAAAACACGTTAAACGTTGCGGAATCCAGCTATAATGCCTAAATCCAACTGCGGTATGTTCTTTGTTACATTGAAAGGATGACAGAGTGTGTCTGTTCGTACAACATCACTGCGGCGGAACGACATATTTTACAAATATCACAGGCGCAGAGGTTCTAGGACTGGCTTGGAAGGAGTCATCAGATTACACCGTAGAGAGAAATTTCTTGTTTATCCGTGGGCAACTATCGGCTATAAATGGACTTAGTTATGATGACACGTGTGAGCTAAGTGAAGTTCATAGCAAGCCAAATAAAACAAACTTTCATTCATTAGAGGGAAATAACTTTTATTTGATCTGATAATGTTTAATTCGTCGTTCGGTCTTCACTGGCGTAAGTATCAAAGTTTAACATTCAAGCTTTGCTGCGTGCTTATGTATATAAATGTGTTCGACCAGCCGGCTATATCGCCATCGGTCATGCGACATATATTTATCTAAAGCTATAGATGCCGTGCTAACCACATGCCGCCATCCTCTGTACCTTCTAATTCCTTATAACATGCATTTTATTGTCCGTTTACGTAACCATTTATCCCGTAACGTTATATTGCCCACCACTTGAAGGATGTCCATGCTCACGTCGTCTATACATTTTCAAAACGGCTTTTTGCTATGTATGTTGCTGAATGTAGACCAAAATTCACTACCGCCCGAAAGACGTTTATACTCATAACAGGTATGCTTTAGCCATTATCTATGACACAGTGCCGTAATTCGTAGGAAATATACTATATACCTATAGTATGCGACCATATGATTATCCGTTTTAGCCAAACGCGAGTTTCTTTTTATAAGCTACGATTTTGAAATGAGCAGGACTGGTTTGTTAGCTGCTCAAACTCTATGGTCCGTCCGCACCGGACTCGGTGATTCGTAATAAAATACTGCTGTGATAATGATTTGATGTGAAGCACCACGACTACTATATTTTTAATCTTGCTAAATGTCTGGCTGACTCTATTTGAGCAAAGCTACAGAAAGCGGATTAGAAATGCATTTTTTTAGTTTTTTAAATATAAGAATTTGACTTAACAGTTGTTCTCCTCTATTTGTACTAACAAAGCAAAGATGACCTTAATGATAACCGTCACTGACCCTCACAACTGCTGAACCGCCACGCGCATAACAGGGTTTTTCCTCCATAGTTCCTTACCTCCCATTAGAACGATCGGTAAGAGAGTTGTTAATTTGAATTAATCGTAAACCGCGACCTGCGCCCTAGGCGCCGCGCCTAAAATGTTCATGACGAGCTATTCGAGAGCTCGGAAAGCATCAGTTCTCTACGTAGGCTCCATACCGAGCACTCATCCTATGAGCTGAATTAAACTACTCAGCTTTCTTGACCAATTGTACGTGCATGTTAAATAAAAATTGATATTATAAAGTCGGTACACTAAATCACATCATATTTAGTCGCTTTCTTTTTGCAACTAGAATTTTCAAACATGAGTGCAAATATTATTACGTTATTATAACGTATACATGAAATATAACATTACTATACTGGGCACGATCACTCGCTAAATCTTTGTTCAAGTTTGCAATACATTGAATGACCAGGAAATTTCATGGCTGGGCTACTACAAAACAGGAGGCAGCGACCATAAATGAAAACATGTTAGGTTCACGCATTGAGCATATTGCGTATCTAACTTATCGTAAATCGTACAATATTGCTTGAATACTTTCTATTTTAATTATTCAAGATTCAGAGTTCAAGCTTTCATTTCAATAATTCAAGATCCAACCTTTGCTGAGGACATATACTGCACAATAAGTATGCCTAAATTACGAAACAAGCATATTTTAACCATTCGTGGTTATGTTTATATTCACCTTTAACAGATAATCATGTGTAAGATACATATTTGTTGTACTATGTGGAGATTTTTGCTTCCTCGGTTTGGTCTCTCTTCGATGGTATTCTACTAAATGGGTACACAGCCATTGACAAGGTTATGCCGCAAAACGGCGTACAAGCCTATTTTTATGAGTCCATGGTCATGTTCTATTTGATGACAACGACACGGGTGGCGTTTTTATAGGCGTAACTGAAAATGGAAGAGCATCAAAATTAGATTGACAAATTGTCATCTACAGCCACTGTACATTTCTCTTACCATATATTTTAGCTATATATTTTTTGCATCTAACTATTATTTTTGGCGTACTTTTTGCGCCTATCCTCTTGTCTCTGGGACCTAGGAAATTGTATCATACAGCTTGACCAAAGATTTGAGGGTAACTCCAATTAGGAGATTAGGGTCACGCAACCCTATTATTATTAAATCATTTTGGTTACTGTTAACCTTTACGAAATATTGTTCGATTTCATCTATAAAGAAATATATCTACAACCACTATAAAGACGATGTATCAGTGTACTGAGTAGAGATCTGTCTTTGTAGATTAATGCAATGTATTTCACTTCAACGCAACGTGAAGAGCTCATTTTGTAACTCGCAGTTAGACAACTTCCTTTAAGGGAAGACATCGTTGATCTAGTTTATTTTATATATATATATATATATATATATAAAACGAATATATATA
>NW_019213544.1:138021-146222 GCF_002532875.2 Varroa jacobsoni | reverse complement strand
ATATATATTCGTTCTATTATTAGTAATAGAACGTTTGTTTAGATAGTAGAATAGAAACTTTATTAGTAAACATTCAATATGAATATAACTTTAATCAGCGGAGCTTCCGCCGAATTTTTGCGAGCACGAAAAAGATATTTCGAGACCAATCTATTAGCAGAGCGCAGTTCTTGTTTCGAAATCTTATTTATGAAAGTGTAATTTTACGGTTATATTTTCCATTCGTTTGGCCAAAAGAACCACAACAAACCTAATGTATTGATCTTGGAGGATTCTAAGGTCAAACCTACTTGGGTGCGCTTCGTTGCATACACATGCATTAGGCACGTCGTTTTAATAGCAGATCGTCGGTGCTCTATTTGCTCAGCTTCTGCTCAACTCCCTTGTTGTACCTTCCGTTAAGTAGATACTCCTTCAAAATTTTAAAAGTTCGCGGTCTCTTTCATTATGACGATGTCCAGAGCATTTATTTACATATAATTTGAACGCAAGTGAAATACCGCTCAAATTTACACACCGTTTTTGATAAGAAAAACTTTGATAGCTTGAGATCTTAAGCTTCTAGAGTATTTTGTTAATATACCAGATCATTCCTGTCAGTCGTACAATATTAGAGCACATAAATCTATCATAGAGATTTGTGAAGAAGTGTTATTATGATCTGTATTTCAGGTCAAGCTCTAGTTGAACTGGATTCGTTAGATGAGGCTATTTTGCATCTCCAAAGAGCTCAAGAACTGGCTAAAGAGCAGAAATTAAATTTCGGCGACGATATTGCTGTCCAGCTGCGAATCGCTCGGAAACGCCGTTGGAATCTCCACGAGGAGAAACGCGTGGCCCAGGAAATCGAACTACAAAGTTATATCAATCAGCTCATACTCGCGGATTGTGCGCGTAAACAAGCGGACGCGGAAAAATCAAATGCAACACGTAAATACACGACGCCATCCGATCTCATAAAGTGGCTCAGAGAATCAATGCATTTACTTATATCTGGAACGCAGTACTATGAGTTCCCAAGACTCTTGTAAGACGAATGCTGTATTGGTTATATTTACATGTAGGAATAGCAAATATTTAGCGCTGTAATGTTTTTAAAAGTTTAAAGATTAACGACTCGTTTTGTATTTATATGTCACTACCTTTCCCGTTGTTTAGCGACTGAGTTGTCAGAGATTACGGAACGACATGAGTCCTACCTGTCGGAGGTGAACGCTCTTTTTGCCGCTTTGGACGAACGGCGACGTAAACGTGAAGTGCCAGACTTCTTATGCGGGAAGATCTCGTTCGAAATAATGACAGAACCTGTCATCACACCCTCAGGTATTACCTACGACCGCAGAGACATCGAAGAGCACCTGCAGCGCGTCGGGCATTTTGATCCTGTCACCAGAACGCCTCTGACCCAGGTATGAAACTGCATTGTCGTGAATTTTCTTAGCGAAACGTATTATAGTCGTCAAACTTAATTATACCATTAAACATTGTTACCACTAAAAATTACAAAACGCAAGTGAAATTTTTCGTTAAAAATTACGAAACTTTATATTCTTGTCCTATGTTCAGATGGCCCCGTAGTTTAACATTATTCATTAAAATGCTCATGGAAATCGAGTTAATGGAGCTTTGACGTAATTTCAATATGTAAAATTCCTTTGGTAGATCAGCAGTTAATTAGAAGAAACGTTACAGCCAATTAAATTGTACAGAAGTAGACGAAGCTTACAATAATAAACCTTTTTAACGCAGTTTAGTTATTTCTATTTCTATAAGTTTCTATTAGTTTAATAAATCCCATTGTAACGCAATCTCTTATCCGTATCCTTCCTGTTACGTAACGTATATATTAACGTTTTAGGATCAACTCGTGCCAAATCTCGCCATGAAAGAGGTTGTGGACACGTTTGTCGCTGAAAATCCCTGGGTAATTGACTTCTGAAAAAAAACAATTACCTTCGATTACCTTAAAACGTTAGAACCAACGGGATTCTCATTTACTGGCAGACATTCGCTGTGATCGTACGCGGATCTTTGGCTAATTGTGCTTCTATGGCTGGACGTCATTCTCTTTGTTAATTATGGTTCGAAGAACGAGAAAGCTCCGGTTTAAATCTAACATTTCGCATGCGAACTTTAGCGGGTTCTGGCTGCGAACAGGCATGCGCAATAGTAAGACGAAATATGTCGTCAGCTGATGCGTAAACAAACACTGCTATAATGATAAACGCACTAATTACATTAATGTATGCTGTTATCTTCATTGGCATATCCTAAGTATCACAAGTAAAATATATGTGAATGATAGATACACTGTAACAACTGCGTAGAAAACTGCAAGCGTAGCTTTATAACAGGAAGTGATCGCACACGCCAATTCTAGCTACGGCCCATGAGGTTCGTGCGTGACCGTGTGCTATATTTCTTCGCCTAACCTAGAGAGTTATTACCATTGACGGGAATGCCAACAATTTAGTGCGGTTCTGTCATTTATGGATTAGGCGCTCGGTTCAAACCAATGAAATCTAAAAACTTCAAAAAAAGCAGAAGTGGACAAATTCGTTGAGAAAAAATGATGGTAAATAGCTGAGTATCTTTTCTGGTTGTAGCTACCTGCATGATGATCTAAGACTATAGAAGTATCTGACTTCTTTAAGGAAATCGAAAAAAAAATAAAGAAACTTGTAGATTTCAATTATAGACCAAGGACCGGCTTAACTACGGTAATACGTACCGTAAAGACAAAGAAAGCGCGAAATGTGATTATGTGCACACAAATAGATAGATATACTAAAGATGCACAGGGTGTAGGTGAACAGATGTAGGTGAATTTAAAAGACCGCGGTATTACTCCATCAGTAGATGAGTGAAGTTGTGTATATATATATATTATCATTCGTAAATGCTGAGAAATAAATATTGTTGAACTTCGCGAAAATAGAAAACAAGAAATTACAGAAAAGGGAACATTTGCTGCTTTATCCCTTTCTGTGCTTCGTAAAGCGGATTACTTTTCATTCAACTACTCCTCTTGATAGAATAATAATAATACAAATTATTATTGTTCTGGTTATTATTATTACCTAGTTTATCCCTATCGTTACACCCAACTGACACATTAACGAGCAATAGGTACGGAAAGCGTGAACGGAAATCGAGAAAGTGCAGAAATGTCAGCGGATATGTAAGTAAAATAGTACTAAGGCATCGAATTGTATATGAACCGTATTGCCGGTTAATGAGAATATCGCTCGTTGTCTTGCTCGGCGACTTGTCTAGGTCGAACGTATCTGAGATTGCAATTACTGTATTATAATAAATAAAGCTGATAATTTGTATTATTATCGAGAACTCATTATTATTATTACTTTTTTCATTACTGTTTCCTTACACCTTTTTCTGCTCGAACACATGTTAACATAATGCCGGTGATATTTGTAGAAGAGGCGTTTATGAGGGATCGAATGCAAAAATTCCAATTTACATTATTATTATTCTTGTCACAATCAGTCTTGCTCACTCTATTCAGAATTACCTATCGGTGACATTGTATGGTCGGGTATTAATAAATGTGAAACCGCAAATACGAAGGACTTATCTTTGTTTTGATTAAGCCAGACTATGGTCACTTTAAGGGATAGTGCCCTTTTATTAGACAGTAGAAAAATAAGTTATTAGTCTCAGATGTAAGTAAGATGATTGCGGTTTAATTAAGCCTACAGATCTGCAGAGTTGAAATTCCTACTAATTTTTAAATACATCATGTTAGTCTCTCAATTTGATACCAAGACATTATTTATTATTATTATATATTTCTCCGTTATTCGTCCCCGATGCCAATCCTTTGCAGTTGAATTATGAACGAAGCAAGCGACGAAAGAACTTTTCAACATGCTCCAGAGATAATTATCTAATTATTTTTATTAGCAAAACTGTGCCCTTTATAATTACATGTTATTGGAAGTGACCTACTATACAATAAACTCTTGTTATACAACTCATTATTATTTTATGGCTGGCAAGTCTGTGGGAAGGATATTCTCTATGCCAGAAGAAACGGCGTCACGTTTACGTACATTGCGACAACCGCTTAATGGCGAATACTGGCGGTCATTGTTCTCACTTTATGTCATGCGCAACGAGCTCCCGGATTACTTTTATGCAGTATCATGGGTTTTCATAGTGTGTAGTGGATTGGCGTACAGCAGTTAGGAGGTGCATTTAGCAGCAGCAACCCCTAACAAAGAAGCAATGCAAACCGAAGCCTTATTTATTTTCACGCTTCCGCTGTTTTGTCGATCATCCAAATACTAATGTTCATACAAATAGACAAAGGAAAACAGTGGCGCTCCTCAAATTTACATTTTTCTAAACTACAAGCTAAAACACACAGTTACGTGAAACATCTAGCTAAACAAACAAATCAGTCAGCTATCCTGAATAAGAAATTCCGAACAAAAATATTAGGCCGGCAGAAACATACAACCCGCCAAAGGAAAAATACATATGAATTTTTAGTGTTAGGTAACCATATAGACATGACTAATTTAATTAATAAAGTTTTGACTACGTGGAACATTAGCCCGGTTAATGTGAAAAATTATTCCATAGCATACAGATACTGTTGCTATTAATGGTAATTAACATCATAATTAAAAATAGCAAGTGTCACATAATTTATTCGCTCCCGTGTACCCCAACCGTATGTAATTTTGTCTAATACTTTACATGCACATCGTAGAATGCGTACCATTGTAATACCTTCCTTATTAGATGTATTTCTTCTTAACTGGCTGTTCTGGTTCTATTCGGTATATATTTTCTGTGCTTCCGTGTGTGTGTCTAAATACGTCTGTGTGTGTCTGTAAGTACAGGTTCGCATAAATTGATGTGATATACTTAATACTAATTGAATCCCTTATCTTCGTCTGTTGATACTTAAATGGATCCGTCCTTAAATGTATTCTGGACGAGGATTAGATTGCACAGCTCTTGCGCTACGGCGTTCGCTGTAATTATGATACCAGACCGCTGGTAGCCATGTTTAATAAGCCCCTACTGATTCGGCTTCAAAGTCAAATGTCATCAAAATGGGCCGGGCAGCTAAACTGTCGTTAGCACTGTGGTTACTGCTGTTACTGTTGTTATCGTTAAGCAAAAAGTATCTGCGGGGCAGACATGAACAATGTCTGATGTCAATATTTTGTTGACATTCGTTTGGTTCGCCACCGTCCTCTGACGCTGGTGGGCAATGGATGATTAGTAAGACAGGACAAGATCCGGGACGCGGGAACCGGTGCCGGGAGGGCTAATCGTTTTTTTCGTGTTCATCGTCCTCATCGAGATCTTCAGCGTCACCAGGCGCATCGAACAGGTCGGCACAACATGTCAGGTACACAATAGCTGAGAAGAAACCCATTGGGACGAGAAAGATGATGACCGTCAAGACGGGTGATGACCGGTACATGTTCTTCAAGTTTTGCCTCATCTCAAAGTATGACCTACGCCAAAAATATATAAACAATACAAACACATCCAGTGGTGACTCCTCCATTTAGAACGGTTAGCTTTTAGATGGACTATTTTTTTTTTGAGAGAAGTCTCACTAACGGGTGTTACCTTTACAGCTAGCAGATAGCTAGTAGAGATAGTTAGGAACATGATTTGAACCACCACTTCTCCTATGTTTTTTAATAACATACGATGTTGTAATTGGCGCTAGCTTACGTTTTTTTCCGTGGTATGTATTATGTTGCCATTTCATTTCGTAGAGGATAAGCTGCTAGTTCATTTTACTTATTGGGAGTAGTCAACGTGTAGCATACTGATTGCATAACTATGTTTTCATTTATAAAAGTTCACGACACATGTAAGCGACCGTATAACATTAACAAAGAAAAATAATATTTGTAGGTATTTTTCTTTTGAATTAGAAAAGACTTCGAATATTGAGTCGTACCTGTATATGCGATAGAAGAAAGTGTTGCCACCATAGCTAGAAGGCTCAGGGTCATTCTTTAAAATGTCATCGAGTAGACGGATAATCGCCTGGGGATCTTCAGCGTTTTCCGGCAAAAAATAGCGGTACGTATGGGGGTCAATCACCATCACTGAAGGAAGAGGCAGCTCCGTCATAGCGATCGAGTATGGAATATCCGTTGATGGAAACCAACCGAACAAAAATTTTCTAAAGGTTCAAAACGGAGCCCATACGACAGAATAATGACACTCATAAGAGAAACTGCTTCGATTTCGGTGCATTAATCAGCTGTCATATGAGTCGACATATATTTTTCTTAACCTCTCATTCTAGAAATATTGAACGCGCTCAGATAGAAACATAACGACTGTCTTGTAACTGAAGAATCTGCTATTGCTACTGAATAAAGTGAATTCAGTAACGATACATGTTTTATATTCGACGTTGCAGATATACAGCAGTTTGGCTTTCCAGCCGGTATTAAACAATCGTTTTCGCGCGTAACTTGTTCAAATTATTGTATTAAGAATTATTATATTAAAAAAATATTGATCAAAACGTTTTCATAGCTGACGATATTTAGCTGTCTTTTCAGCCACGTCGTTCTAAATAAATTTCAAAGATTTGTCCAAGTCAAAGAGGTTCAGTGTGAACGTTTAGACTAGATTAAAGAGACGAATAGATTTTTACCAACGTTGCCTTGCCCATCGCTATTTGGATCTTTACCGGAGCATCAAAATGTGTGCCTATGGCCCCCAGATTCAGACCTAAATTATCTCCGTGTCTTCGCAAGGTAGTCTTGCATTAGCAAAGTTATTTTTAGCCCATAAAGATGGATACTTACTCATGATAAAGGTTCTGTGTATTGACAGCCAGAGCTTCAAGCATATCCTTAACATCAGCCATTCGAAGTGTTTCAAGTTTCCCAATTTGATTCTCTTCAAGTACAGCGGCAACAAGCAATTTCCGCGTGCCGAGCAATTGATTGAAGTTACCATGCGTCACTCGCTGGAAAGCCGGGAACCGTTCAGAGAGGATCCACTGTTCCACAGTGCCAAATCGGGAATCTATACTGATCGAGTACAATAAATGGTGAGCAATTAATAACTTAACCCGTTATCGGCTAAAAACCTTGAGTTAATTAAGATCTTTGAAGATATTTTACGCGGAACAGGTTTACGCGAACTTCTTGTGCAGCCAACTTTAGCTGCAGTTATCGAGAAACGTGTTCAAAGCAGTGATAATAGTTTTTAGTTATTTATTATATCAATATGCTGTGATCTCTTCTAACAGACGATAATTTTCTATGAAATATACGATTCTGCAAACTGGTTTGAGATAAATGCTACAAACGTGGTGATATGAACGATTCCTGTTGCCTTTCTACAACGGCGATATACGAAGGGCCACTTCATATACTAATTTTTCTATTTCTTGTCATCGATGTCCTAATTAGCCTATATATCCCTAATCCTTCAGTTGCTCAAACATTTTAGTAAGCTGGAAAAACAAATTTGCTAATAGTTAATCGACTAGATAGCTGTTCTTGCAGCCATTATTATTAGTGCGATTGTTTATTTGACTGAAATTCATTATCAGTTGTGAATAAACCATACGGTTTCTAATTCGATTAAGAAGCGAACTGACCATCAAATTCGTGAAAGCTGTTATCCTTATGAACGTACACTGTACTAGTCCGTTTCGACTCATCGATGCAACTTAGCGGAACTTGAATAAAATAGTTATGCGCGTGCATATGGTCGGCATGATCCGAAAAGTTCTTCACAACCTCTTCGGCTCCAACGTGCCCCTCGGGATGCGCAGCTAACACGAACACAGCAGGCTGAGCCTGTAGGACATTGCGCATATTTTCACATGTAGTTAACTTTCGCACGGAAGGACCATGTACACGACGCGCGAAATCCAAAATATCAGTAATCGTTCGCTCTCCCCGGTACTCAACCTGTTTATCCTTATTTATACTAGAAAATAACAAGCGAACAAGTTGACAAATGCAACAAAAGTGTCGGCAGGGTTAGCCATGGAGAATACTCTACGTTGAATTAGTTCTAAGTAGTACATAAGTTATGATGCGCTGCTGAAACAGTACCTCGATTTCTACCATTTTTATGTAGCTCATTTTATTTTAACGCACTGGATGAATAAATGCGGTTATTTTTATGGTTATAAATATAATAAAAATATAATAAATAATAAAAAAAAT
>NW_019213544.1:136690-137921 GCF_002532875.2 Varroa jacobsoni | reverse complement strand
ATATAATTTTGAAATTTTTTTCTGACCTAGAAAATTATGATTTGTATATTTTATTGTTGAGATCGCAAATGAAAAAAAAAGACAACTTTACAAATATTTCGAATTAACAAGAAATAAACAAGCTACCGAAACAGTAGTGCAGTTCGGCAGAAAATTGATAACTCAGCGTTGAAAAGAAATGTTTCCAGCGCCACGCTTGCCTTGCATCGTATTTTACGACCGTGTGCATACATGATCACTTACTACATTATAGTTGGGAATCCAGAAACCCGGAATTGTTGGGCAATGCTTGTATACTTGGTACAATCGAGTCGAGATACTCGAATATCCGTATCCACAAGACGTTGAGACACCTGGCTCCACACTGGCTCCAACTGCTTACAATGCCCGCACCACGGCGCGTAAAACTAGAAGAAGCATGCGCAAAGATTTCAAAGATTGTAGCACATTGCACAGCACAAAAGGGAAGTTAATTAGCAAATTAGCTATGAATAAATACTGAATGCAGATAGAATTTCGAAACTTTTTTCATTGCATTAAATAAACTAGTTATAGCTATCGCTAGAGGCACAAAAGCAGAACTAATCTGTACTCTTTCAGAGCTTGTTTCGTACAAATCTCAATCATGTTAATTACAAATTAAAAAAAAAGGATTAGAAGTTAAATACTCAGCAAAAAACTTACCTTGATTAGCCATACTTCACGATTCTTGATTTCTAGAAACCTATCGCTTAGTTCAATCACCCGACCAAGGGAGGCCGACAAGAGAGCACTAACTACACCTGTAACGAGACCGCAAAACATGAGAGCTAATATTAGGCTACGGCGTTTGCTATATTACATGATGTAGCATTCATTGAGTGGTAGGATGTTTGCTGACCAAACTCAGGGACTCGTCGTGGCTTAATGTAAAAACCGAGTATGGATACACTTCGTTTCATATTGAGAGCTAGTCGTCTAAAGCGACGCCTAACGACAGTGTACGACGGGAAATCCGAAACATTTATTTATACGTTTAGTCAGTTGTTGTTATATTTGTGATTTATATTGATCGTAGCTTCATGTTGCATAAGAAAATTGATATGCGGGTTATTTGTATTTGTCCTTTATATAATTTACATCCTTCTAATTCTGTCGAATGTCTCTCTCTCTGTCTCAGCAAAGATATACGCGTGGGCGATTCGGAAGCTAATAACGTTACAAAATTTCGACTTGATTTTTCCTTGGAGTG